>NC_059083.1:28088118-28282718 GCF_020497125.1 Mauremys mutica
AATACCTGAAATTCCTTTCACCACACTCCCTGAAAATTCCTTTCCACACTCCCCATAATTTCACCTCCAGATGTCAGGTGTAGAGCTCATCCTGACTTAATGTATATTTGCAACTTACAATAATTTTTTTGGGCAACCCTTCTTTGTGGCACAAAAATGATTGCAGCACTCGATTGAATGGTGCAGGTATCCGTGACCCCACTTGTCTGTTCAAATATTGAGGTTTAAACTGTTTGGTTTATGTGTTTTTTGGAAAATACAGCAGTTATCTGGGGGCGCAGGACCAGTGTTTTGGTTCTGGGATTTGGGTTTCCGCAACCAGAGCTGAGTATCTAACCACCACCAGGGCCCAGGACAGACCCAACACATCACTATGATAAGGAAGCCTGGAAATTTACTTTGACGCACAGTGCACTCTGGGTCTATGGAAGATTTGGGACTGTGCTGTCTCTGCACATTCAAAAGTCCAGGCCACATGCAAAAGTCAGGGTAAGGCTGGAGCAGCCACTGAATAGGAGTAGTCACAAGATTCCCTCTATCCCTTTCTTATTACTATTTTTTCTTGTAGTAACTAGGAGATCACCAGTCATGGACCAAGTGAAGATTCCTGTTGTGCTAGGCACTAAATACCTCTGAAAATTCCGGGCCTTACTTCCCTCCCTGCTTACCTAGAGGAGGAATTTTTACAAACCAAAACCAAACACAACACCGGATAGGGGAAATCACACCCAGAAATCTTCTCCCGACATTCCACACAGAGATCAGTCACAGGCCACCTTTCCCCAATGAATGCACTCCTGCGCACGGGATTCATGCTCTTTGCTTGCTGCACTGGAAATGGCAGGCGACCAGCCTCCCGTGGTCTCTGGACCTGAGGAGGGAGCTCCTGAGCCTTCAGACCTCAACAACTGGGACTTTCGGATTCCTAGCCTCTGTCTTAGAACATGCCTGGCAAGAGCTGGACGCTTTGGTTCCCTGGATTGCTGGACAATCACCAGTGAATATGTGACTGGATTCCAATCCCAGGCTCACTGCTCTCACAGGTGTGGGTTCACGATGGAGGAGGCTGCCCCGGAGTACAGGGTAGGGAATAGGGGCTTGATCCTACACTGCAGAGTTAGACTGACGTAAGGCAGTTTAAGTTTTCATCCAAACCCTAATTATGTCAGTTGTTAACACTACAGCCTTGCTCCCATTGGGTTATAATTGCCCTCCTACACTGATATAATAACTCCACCTCCACGAGAGGCGCAGGGCTTATGTGGGTGTGGTTAGGGCCACGCAGTGTGTGTTGTAGACATTGTCTCACATCAGCTGTTGGCTGTCATACTTGTCAGTTCATGGCTCCAATGACTAGAAAGCCAGGCTGTTCCTGGGTGGCAGGTAGGGGGCTCCAGCTAGGGCACAGCTGCCTTGAGGCTCACTCACTGTCCTAGCCTGGCTGTGCACCTCCGTGCCTGGAGCTTGGGATGCCCCATGGCTTGACCCTGCTCCCAAGACCTAGCTGCTGCCCAGGTTTCCTGCTCTGAGCTGGGCTCTCTGAGCCTGCCCCTGCTCCATGTGGCCAGCCGGACTGCTGCCTGGAGCCTCTCAGCTCCCTGTAGTTAAAAACTCAGAAAGTAATCACAATAGCGTGCAGCAGCCATGACACATAGGACACCAGCAGACGGGATAAAAAGCACAAATTTATCCATCAAAAAGATAATTTTGAGGGTATTTATTTTCAAATAAATCAAGGTAAGTTTAGGGCACTCTAGGCTCGGTTGAATGGCATACTGTGAATAAATCTTCAAAACTGAATTATATACATTGAAAATGTTTCATCACAGGATCACGTTTTTAAACAAAAGTAGTCTTAGACAATGCCATGTGATGTGCCTCCCCTCAGACTCTGCTCAGTAGCTCTTCAAGAAATTAGTCTCAATCACTAATTTCAAGGTAATTAGATTCAATCAGTCACTATTTTTTACAGATAACAGCAGCAAAAGAACACCTGTGGCACCTTATAGACTAAACAGACGTTCTTGAGGTGAGCATTGATGCTTTCGTGGGTGTGAATACCCACTTCGCTCAGATGTGCATGTGAGTATGGTATTCACTCACGAAAAGCTCATGCTCCTAAAAACGCTCTGTTAGTCTATAAGGTGCCCATAGGATTCTTTGCTGCTTTTACCGATCCAGGACTTAAACATGGCTACCCCTTCTGATATTTTTAAAGAGAATTCCAGAAGGTGGTGGACAGAACCCAGAGGAATTGTGATGATAATTTCCTGGAGCAACGTTTTCTTTTCTTTGTACCCTAAACCTCACATGACATCAAAAAATATCACACCTTTCAAACTGATTTATGGTTAAAAAAAGAAAAAAGGTTTTTTACCAAAAAGCTTCACTAAATTTCTATGTTATGTGTCACTAAGTGTCAGCATCTTTAATACAATTATGTTAAATTTGTTAATGATTCAGTAAAGGAAATACAACCTCCTGTTCTCTATTTCTTTATCACGCTTACAATTAGTTGTGTCCTTTTAAAACCAAGAACATGATAGAGCCCTATGCAGTACATTGAAATCAAACAGTGCACAGTGAGCAGTACATTGCCTGCAAATAATATTTCTAAAGAAAAATAAAACTAAAAAATGGAGATTGTAGAAGAGATTTCTGATCGATAGGAAGGAGAGCATTTGAGGTTTGGGGACCGTGTGTTGTTTTGGTTAACTGATGTGAGAAAAAGAAAGGAAGGGTCAATATCTTGATTACCAATGATTTTGTAGCTAGAAGAGTTAAAAAAATCACATGGAATTAAATGCTGACAGAATTTCCAAAAGGGTCTATTAATATAATCTTCTTGTGAGTTAACTTAAATATAGTTAGCTTAAATTTAATTCTACATTTTTTTCAAACTATTAATTGTTTAAAGGTGTAGTTACGTGCAAGGAGGTGGGTGTATGTGCCCTGCCTTCCAGAGGTAGAACCAGTCAGACAATAAAGAGGGGGGGAGAGAGAACAGAGAGCCAACTTGTGTAGTTGTGATGTTTATGACACATGTTACATTGTTACTCTGAACAACCCAATCTGACAATTTAATAGTTTATTGTGTTAAGATAAAATATTTTGGGAGTTTCTTGAAATTCCACAGGTTGAAATACAAAATGACGTTATTTAGAGATATTAAACTTCACTATTAGGGTTATGAGGGGAAAAATTTAAAAAAATGTAAATAATTCCATTTCTACAAATATATTTAGATGCATTGTTTCTGAAATACTGTTGAAATGTAAATTAAAAATATTCTTGTATTTTACACCTTGTTACAATATATATTTTTCTAAATTAAAATTATTTTTTTTCTTTCATATTTTACATTGAGATTTCACAGGGGTTAGAAAATTCTGACAGGAGTGTAGATATGTAACCACCATCCCCCACGCCATCTGCTAACCCTGGGGGGGAGGGGAAGGTGGGGGCTGGGGGTTTTCCCACGTTTTCGACTGGAACCTCCAGCTGAAAAGGGAAACTTGGCAGCGGTGTCCGGTCCAGCACAAAAAACTCCAGTTGAGCTGCAGTAACTGGCCCCCACCTCTGGGTGGGTAGGAAGAGCAGCAGGGATGGGAGGGGCCCAGTCTGTGCCGCCATCTGGGGGTCACTGTCAGGGACACAGATTCCCTCCGGCCTGAGGCTAGGGAAGCCCGGGCCAGATTTTCAGGGGAGATCCGCGTTTGTACCACCAGCGTTGAGACCAGGATAGAATGAAAGGGTGGGAGCTTCCCGGAGAAATGGTGCCAAGTGAAAGTGAAAGAGTGAGGATGGGACCTGTCACGTCACATTGTAAAAACGACGACCTCGCCCGCCTCGTAGTCCCAGGAAAATCCCCACCCGGCTGGGCCTGACGCTCACGGGGATGGAGGGGGCTCAGGGGGGGGAGGTGCGGGCCTGGTATCCCCCATCCCTCAGCTCACACGACCCAAGTATCCATTCCCAAGGTGTGGCTGTGACCATCCCCTTCCTGCTCACAGATTCCCTACAAACCCCCAGCACCCAGTCAGGCTTGTCTCCCACCTCCACCTCCAGTAACGCCTCCCGCCCGCGAACCCCTCAGTGCCCAGGGACACAGACACAACCATCAAATCTCTCAGGGTTGTTGGGCAGATCCTGGCGTTTGTCTCTGTCTCTCACACGTTTCTGATCCTCAGACAGGACGAGGTTGGGATGAGCCGTATCTGGATCCAGAGTCACATCCACTGGGGAGAGAGTCACAAAGTCAGGGCTGGGGGCAGGGGCTGGTCACTGGGATTAAAAGGGAAATTAACCTGCATCCCTGTTAATCACTGGGGGGGAGGGGTTGTTGCCTGAGGGGAGTCAGGGCCCCTCTGCTGTGAGGAGACAATGGGGGGATAGGGCAGGAGGAGGGGGGAGGGGTGGGAAGGTGTCGGGGAGGCAGGGAGGGGGAGGTGACAGGAGCAGAGGAGGTGGAGGAAGGGGCAGAGGGGTGGGGCAGGCACAAGGGGTGACAAGACAAGGAGCAGGTACCAGGAGGACAGAGTGTGGTGAAGGGAAGGGCAGGTTCCAGGGGGCTGCAGGGGGAGAGGAGAGGGGTGGGCTCCATGGGAGAAGAAGGGGACGGACCCCAGGAGGCTGCGGGGGGGCAAGGGATGGGGCAGGCACCAGGGGGCAGAGGGGTGTGAAGGGCAGGTTCTAGGGAGCTGCAGGGAGTGAGGAGAGGGCTGGGCACCAGGGCAGAAGAAGGAGATGGACCCCAGGGGGCACAGGGAAGCAAGGGAATGGGCAGGCACCAGGGGGCAGAGGAATGAGAGGGAAGGGGGGGAGCTCCAATGGGGCAGGGGAAATCTAGGGCAGGGTGAGCTCCCAGGGGTGAGATGATGAGGAGTGGGGGAGGTTGGAACCATGGTGGGGAGCGAATGAACAGGCATAGGTGCCAAAGGGACAGAATGGGGGTGTGAGGGAGCAGGTGAGCAGAAGGGGGCAGAGAGAGGGGTGTGGAGCAGGGCAGGCCCTAGGTGGGGCAAGAGGCGTGTGCAGGGAGATGTGGGCACCAGGGGGGCAGAGGGAGGCAGAGGGGAGGGGAGGGGCCCATAGGTGAGGAGAGGGGGAGGGGAGGGGGGGGGGAGTGCTGAGGTGAGGGTCCCAAAGGGGGGCAAGGGAAGGGACTTGCACCAGGCAGGCAGAGGAGGCAAAGGAAACAGCAGGCACCAGGGAGGCAGATGGGGCCAGGGTAGAGCTGGGACTTGGGGCAGAGGAGGAGCTGGCACCAGGGGAATGGAGGGGTGCTGAGGGGTGCAGGTGTCATGGAGCCAGAGGGGGAGGGGAGGGGCAGGGGTGAGAAATAAGGAGAAGGTGGCATGGGTGATGGTGGCAGAGGGGCGAGAGGAGAGCAGGGTCAGTGGGGCAGAGGGTGGTGAGGGGCTGGGCACCAGGAAGGAAGGGGCCAAGGGGAGGGTCAGGTGTTGGGGGGCAGGAGGAGGGAAGGGGCAGGCAGCAGGAGGGTGCAAGGGGAAGGGGAAGGGCAGGTGCCAGGGGATTGAGGGGGTTGAGCAGAAGGGCAGGCACAGGGAGGGCAGTGGAGGGTGAGGGAGAAGCACCAGGGGGCAGAGAGGGGTGAGAGGCAGGGCAGGTGGGCAGAGGGAGGTGTTAGGAGAGGGGATTGGGGAGAGGCAGGTGCCAGGGGGTCAGAGTGGGGCTAGAGGAGGGGTGGGCACAGGGGGTGAGGGAAGGGGCGGGGTGCGGGGGTCAGAGAGGGTGGGGAGAGGGGCAGGTGTCAGGAGGGTTGATGGGGAGTAAGACGGGCGAAAGTCCAGGACAGCAGAGGAGGGTGAGGGGAGGGGTGGGAGACACAGCACAGAGGAGGGAAAGGGGAGGGGTGGATGCCAGGACATAGCGGGGGTGTGAAGTGATGGGAGGGCTCCACGGTGCAGAGGATGTTTGGGGGAGAGGGGCAGATGCCAGGAGGGCAGGGGGGGAAGGGAGGGGCTGTTCCAGCAGGGCAGAGATGGGTGGAGGGCAGGGGCATGTGCCAGGGAGGCAAAGTGGGAGTAGAGGGGCAGGGGCCCAGGGGAGCAGAAAGGGAGTGAGAAGAGCGGGAGGGATGTTGGTGAGGGGTCAGAATAGATGCAGGGTCCAGGGTCCCTCACAGGGGTGGGGGAAGGGTAAGGGAGGGGCAGGAACCAGAGAAGGGGGAGGGAGAGGCAGGGAATTTCTGTTGCTTTCAGGCCATATGTGGTTGGTTTCTCGCTCAGAGCAGCAGGCGAAAAAAAAAAAGCCGCTTTCTTCTTCAGCAGGAATTCAGCAGCAGGTGCTTCCCTCCAAGAGGGACCCGCCACCAAATTGCCGCCAAACAGACCGACGTGCCACCCCTTCCCCTTGGCCGCACCAAGCACCTGATTGCAGCCCTGCCCCAGGGGGAGCAGTTGGGACTCTCCATGGGCCTCACTTTCCAGCCAGCCGCTCCCCTCACCCAGCCCAGCCCCACCCCCATGGGGGCAGTGGTTTGGATTGGGCTCCCTTGGGGGTCATTACAGTGGAAGATTTGGAGGGGTATAAATGCGCACTAATGGGCTGTTGCTAATGAGGCCAGAGTAGTGGAGAGGGGAGGGGGCATTTCCCCACTTACTGCCCCCTCCATCTGGGAGAAGCTGCACCAGGGACCAGTCCCAGTTCACACCTGCACAGCGCGTCTGCACTAGGGGTTTGCACCGGTGCAGCTACATCAGTGCAAGGAAACCCCGGCAGACATGGCTGAGACACTGCTGTGCCAGGGGCCGTAACCCCTCCTCTCACTGGGGTTATGGATCAATAATTACAGGGTCAGTGGAGCAGGGGAGCTGGACTCTGGGCTCCCAGGCGGGGGCCCAACACACTGGGCTGCAGAGTCATTCTCACCCCCACGCTCTGGCCCAGTGCCCCTGGCAGTGTTTGGACACAGGGGGACGTCATCAGACACCTGGAGCCCAGCGGTTCGAGCTCTCACGGCATCACACGGTGGGATTGAACCTGGGGCTCCCAGCTAAGGGCCCAGCCACTGGGCTAAAGGCTACAAGGGAAGAGGCAGCACCTTTTTCTGTTCATTGAAACTAGTCAGCAAACCCGACACGGAGTCACAAATAGTTTCTCTTGACCCGAAATATAATCTTGCAGCAAATAAACTATTTGTCCAAAACATTTCACCCAGCTCCACTGCAAACCTGTCTGAGCAACTTAGGAGCCCCAATCCCAGTGACTTGCAATGAGAGACTGTCACCATCCCCAGAAACGCAGGTACAGGCAGGCCAGGCTCAGGACATCAGCGATGAAACACTCCAGAGCTGCTGGTTAATTTGCCCTTTGCAGACAAATGTCCCCTGGGCCCCTGATCTCACCCCCACAAATCAGGCTGAAAATGGAGATTCGGCTCCAGCCTGAACTCTCTGCCCAGAGCCATTTGTCCCATGGACGCTGCTAGCGGCACAGACCCTCTGCAGCTGCAACTGGGCATCTCCCAGAGCGGATAAGAGTCACAGAGACCGTCTCAGAGCCCCAGGAGCTCAGGTGTCTCCATCTAACGACTGTGCCAGCCACCCCCCCTCACTCCCATTAACCAGCCCTGGGACAGACACGCTGGGAACTTTCACACCCAGACTCTGGAGACACTTTGGGTCCTTCTACACAGCCTGCAGCAGCGAGTCTTGGAACAGGGTGAACAGATTCAGGCTTACGGGGCTCCCTTTTTGGAATTAAAAAGAGCCGCTTAGTTTTTCAGGTTTTGGCTGGAGCTCAGGCTCTGAAGCCAGGGTGGAGCCAGGTCTGCCCCAAACAGTGCAAGAGGGGACATTGTCTGTGTCCACATCCCCTTCACCCCCTTCCGCGGATGGGGAACAGCAGCCCCAGGCCCCCTCCCTTCACCCCCAGGGCAGGGGAGCGAGATCCCTCGGCTTCCTGGGCAGTGGGGCCTCCCAGCACAGGTTCCTGGGTGAGCGTGAAAGTGTCTCCACACAGAGAGCTCTGTGCACCCGGCAAATACACAGATGTGCCGTTGGATCAGGATCCGGGATGGTGCTCTCCCCAGGAGTGATGGAAGCTCCCTCAATGTAGAGGGGTCACCGGTTCGTGCCAGCCCTTCTCCCTGAGCTCCTGTCCCCGCACCCCTGAACCGTCGCTCTCACACTGCCCTTCTTCCTGAGCTCCTGCCTTCACACCACCTCTTCCCCACACCCTGACCCCCTGGTCTCTCCTCTCGGCCCCCTCCCCCATCCTCGCTCACCCTTACAGCTGGTAAAAAGTGGGAGGGAATAGCCCTCCCATTGGTAAAAGTGATGGGGCCATGGCCCCCTGGCCCCGCTCTTCCAGTGCCCCTTACTCACTCCCCAACCCCAGTAGGAGAGGATCCTTGGGGGAGTGTCAGTGAGTTCGGTGCTGGGGGTACGAATTGGGTTTTACACCCCGGCTGCTGGAGCTCTGTGTACTGAGGGTATAAGGAAACAGAGGCCGTGTGAGCCCCACACTGTCCTGCCAACATGACTCAGCCCTGACACCTGCTGGAGCCTCTCCCTGGGGAGGAATCATCCCTGCGGCCCCTTCAGGCCTTGGCCTCCCTGCGGAGATGGCCGGTGAGGTTGCTGTTAAAGCGAGTTATGATGTGAGCTCCTGTCCGCTGGGAACTGGACTCTCAGCCTGGGCTGAGATCGGTGACTGGGGAGTGAAAGGCCCCAGCTGCCCTCACTGCCCCCCTGAGCCAGCCCAGCGCCGCCAGCCATTCAGTGCAATAACAGCGATGCTCAGGCTTGGTGACACAGCTGGTGCCCCAGCAGGCAGGGCAATGGCCTGTCCAAGGAGCAATGGGCACAATCTGCAGCAAGGGAGGTTGAGGCTGGAGATGCGGAAACACTTTCTAATTCTCAGGGCAGTGAAGCTCTGGACCCGGCTCCAGGGGAGGTTGTGGGATCCCCGTCACTGGAGGTTTGTTAGAACAGGTTGGACAAATCCCTGCCAGGGATTGTCTAGTCCCTGACCTAGCGTGGGGGACTGGACTAGGTGACCTCTCGAGGGCCCTTCCAGCCCTGCATTGCTCTGGTTCTAGGTTACAGCAGTTCCTGGGGCTGGGCCCAGGGCCCTGGGGGCTCTAAGCCTGGTGAGTGGCACGTGACAGAGCTAACACTGTTAGTGACCATGGCAGCTGGCAGCTCAGTGTCCCTGCCAGGGGCCTGGGCTGGCATGTGGCTGCCTGTACCTGGCTCAGCAGGGTGTTACTGGGCCATGTGGACAGGACCTAGGGTTGGCACCTGTCCATAGGGTCACCAGGCGTCTGTTTTTTTATTGGAACGCCTGGTCGAAAAGGGACCCTGGCGGCTCCGGTTGGCACCACAGACTGGGACATTAAAAGTCTGGTCAGTGGTGCAGCGGGGGCCCGGGGCTAAGTCAGGCTCCCTTCCTCCCTAGCTCCGTGCAGCTCCTGGAAGTGGCCACCAATTTACTTCCCTGGAGTTTGAAACTTTTCTAGCAGAACATAACCAAGTGTCAGCCATGGTCAAGCCTCCCTTTGAATACAGGTTGGCTCTGGGGGTGGGGGGAAATGTATCACGAGGGCTGGTCCTTTTAGGGGAGTCAGGGACCAGACTACCTGTGACAGGCCCCTGTAAGGGAGAATGAGACAACACAGACCAACCTGGAAGTAATTAAATCCCTAGGTGGCTAGTCGGCAGCGAAACAGCTAATGAGGCTGATAAAGGGTTACCAGGGCTCAGCTGAAGGGATCCTAGGGACAGGAAGCTGCTGAGGAGAGTTGCTCCCTGGAGAGCTCACCAGAGCAAGGAGCCTGGAAGGGGCTCCTAGAGCAGTGCTCCCCAAACTGTGGGTCGTGCCCCCCTCAAGGGTGTGGAGGAACATTTGGGGGGCCTGACAGGGCCTGGACCAGCCCCCATGGTGGCGGGAAGGGAATGTCACCCAGCCCTGCTCTGCCCCCAGCTCCACTCCAGCCCCACCCTCAGCCCCAGCTGCATCTCCGGCCCCGACTTCAGCCACCCACTCCCGGCCCTGCTCCAGGCTGAGAACCCAGCTGCAGCCCCAGCCCCAAACATGGTTCCGCCCCTGGCCGAAGCCCCCAGCTCCTGGCACCAACTGCGGGTCCACTCCCAGCCATGGCCCCCAGCTTCTGGCCCCAACTGGAGCCCCGTTCCTGGCCCAGCTCCTGACAGCAGCTCCCAGGGTGGGGGCACAAACCAGGTAAGGGAGGACATGATCAAATAAGTTTGGGGACCACTGTACTAGGCAGAGGAGCTCCCCTAAGGGGGAGGAGCTGCCAGAGATGACAATGACAGCAGCAGCTGTAGCAGGACAGAACCCTGGAGAGCTGCCCCCGGCTGGAGAAAGTGGATGCAGAGAATAAAGGCACAGTCTGAAATGCCCCAGCTCCAGGAGGGAGGGCTGGAGTCATCTGATTCCATGATGGAAACTAAAGCAAGCCCAGCTCCGGGAGGGACTGAGGGCTCCTGACGTGAGGACAGTGAAGAGCTGCAGTGAGAGCTGGAGTCTGGAGCAGAGTGAGGGAAAAGATTTTATTTCGGGGTTTACTTGGACTCAGAGCGGACCCCAGGAGGAGACTTTTCTCTCAAATCTTTTGGACTGTGAGGCGTAATTTAAGGAGTGCTGAAGAGGATAAATTGAGGCAAGATGCTTGCCAAGATACCAGCCTCAGCCATTTCAGGGTATCAATAACAACACTCACTGCCCAGCCCCTAAGGGCTACGTCAAAGCGTGGGGCCTTCCCCATTGCACACGGGGACCCTGGGGCTCAGGGAGCCCTGGTTACTCTGCCCCACACATTTACCCAGAGACTCCCCTGAGCTGCTGGACCCAGGTCCCTGGGGTCAGAGCATGGGCAGTCGAGTGGCACTGACCGGCCAGGGCTGCTGGGGTGGGGGGAAGGAAAGGGTTAATCCCAGTGTGGTGGCACTTTGCTGCCCAGCCCTGGCTGGTCTCTGCCCTCTGGGTGCAGCTCAGGGCATGTGTCTCTGAGCAGGTCCCTGCCCAGCCACTGGCCATTTGCCCCAGACACAGAGAACCCAGGTGCCGAGGGAAGGAGCAGCCCCAGCAGCGCCGCATTGGCCCTGGCACGGGCTGAGCCTGCGAGCGCAGCAGCAGAGGCAGCGGCAGAGAGAGGGGCTCAGCCATTGAGAGCAGCAGCGTCCCCACCTGCAGGGGAGGGGTCAGCGCTGGGACAACAGGCCGGGCTGGGTCAGGGGCTGGGAGCTCTGGCAGTGAGCGCGGTGCCAGCACCAACAGCCCTGCTGGAGACCCTGGGCCTGGCCAGCCTGGAGCAGCCAGCGAGTGACTCAGGGCCTGGGACCCTGCCCAGGAAGGGGCTTCTGGGGGACTGACAGGAGGCTCCCCAGGGGCTGGTGATCCCCTAGAACGAGGCACTGAGCTGACTGGCTCAGGATCCCGACAGGCTCAGAGGCCAGGGGTGTGGAATGGCCCAGAGCCCAGCCGGGTTCAGGGTCCAGTGGGCACAGACTGTGCTGGGCTGGGGGCAGTGAACGGGGAGGGGAGCAGGGATGTGCTGGCTCCAGCCCCTCACAGAGAGGAAGCTGCTTCCCCCACAGCCTGGGGTTTCTGCTCCCCAGAGCCCTGAGATCCTGGCCCTGCAGCCGGCACCGACTGCGCAGCCTCCATCGGCCGGGATAGACACACCCAGCTTGGCCCCTTCCACTGCCCCTGCTGGGGGTGGGTGGGAGGAGAGGAGCGGGGTGGGGGGGGGTTGGAGGAATGGGCCAGTTCAACAATCACAGACCGAGCTCACTGAACCTTCCCACCCTCCTCTCCTCTGCCTTAGCTTCTTCTCTGTCCCTCCTCGCTGTCAGGTTTCTGCCTTTGCCCCCAGTCTCTGCGCTGGGGTTGTGGGAGGGTTTTGGACGGGGGTAGGTCACGCTCAGCCATTGTGACAGGGTCACACTCTTGTGAGTGAGTCTCACTCACTGAGCAGCAAACCACTGACCCAACCTCACACTGGGCTGTGCTCAGAGCAGACGAGGGGCCTGTTGTGTATTTGGTTGTCATGGTTTTTGCTGCTATGGCAACTGAGTTAGAGTATTATGGTCTGTAAATAAAATGGAGGTTTTGGTTAGCTGCCTGCTCTCTGGCCTCAAGTGATTGCTTCCTACTCCGGCTGCCCCAAGGATATAACACTGGCGACGAGGGTGGGATCCTGGTGCTGCTCCAGTAACAGAAGGAAGTAGAAATCAAGGTAAAGACCAAACAAAGAAAAAAAGCTGCTTCTTTGCACTGACTGTGAAAGTGAAACTAAAAATCATGGCTACTCTGACCAGGCCCCTGGAGCCTTTTGATGAGAATATAGAGCAGTGGCATGTGTATACTGAGCGTTTTGAGCTTTTTTTTATTGCAAATGACATTACAGAAGCGAAGAAGGTGCCAATATTCTTAAGTGTTGTAGGGGCTAAAACCTACTCTCTGCTACACAGCTTACTGCACCCTGTTAAGCCAGCAACTAAATCTTACAGTGACATTGTGGAAATCCTGGGGTCCCATTTTTCCCAAAACCACTGGTAATTGCTGAAAGATATAGGTTCCACAAAAGAGACCAAAAGGAAGATGAAACAGTTGTACAATTTGTAGCCATTCTAAAAAAGCTAGCAGAACACTGTGAATTTAAAGAAATGTTAAATGATGCCCTGTGTGACAGGTTAGTGTGTGGCCTCTACAGTGAAGCTATACGGAAGCGCCTACTGACAGAGGCTCAGCTTACCTTACAGAAGGCTGTTGATATTGCTGTCTCCATGGAACTGGCTACAAGGGAGGCACAATACATCGGTGCACCCCCTAGGGTGCAAAAAGTGTCACAAGAACCGACCCACAAAACTGTGCAGAGTCAAGAATGTTACCGCTGTGGTAAGCTGGGTCACCAGGCATCAGAATGCTGGTGTAAGGACCTGGTGTGTCGACACTGTGGCAAAAAGGGACACATTGAGTGTGCCTGTAAACAAAAGAAAAAGAGGCCTGTGGTCTGGCCGACAAAAAGAGGAACCTTGCATACTCTAGAGCAGACCCAGGATGATCAAGGAGACACCTCATCACAAGAGGAAGTGCCACTGCATGTTTTGTCTTTGGCAGCGGGCTCACATGAATACTGGGTAACCCCTTATTGGAGGGCAAACCTATACGCATGGAACTGGACACCGGTGCAGCTGTCTCGCTGGTCTCTGAGACTGTGTATAAAGAAAAGCTACAGCATCTTCCGCTTAAGGCAACAAAAACTGTTCTGAAGACGTATACGGGAGAAGCTGTGCCCATGGTGGGCACTATTGATGTTAAGGTGGAGCTCAATGGACAGGCCGCTAGATTGCCACTGTTTGTGGTGAGAGGTAACTACCCAGCCTTAATGGGTAGGTCTTGGCTTGGGAAGATTCAACTGAACTGGGCAGAAGTGCACCGGATGACTAAAGAAGAAACCAGTCTAACCCCTATACTAAGGAAACATGCTGCTGTTTTTGGAGATGATTTGGGAAGTATGAAGGGAATCACTGTGACATTGAACATTAAACCTGGCAGTCCACCAAAATATCTGAAAGCCCGAACTGTGCCATATGCCATCAGGCCAAAGGTTGAAGCAGACCTGGAGCGCCTGGTCACCAATGGAGTCCTAATACCAGTTACCCATAGCTCATGGGCCACTCCTATAGTTCCAATAGTGAAGAAAGATGGCTCTCTCCGGATCTGCGGGGATTTTAAAGTCACTGTCAACCCAGTGTTGTGTGCAGAGCAATACCCGCTTCCCCGCATCGATGACCTCTTCGCAGGCCTGGCTGGGGGACAAAAGTTCAGTAAGATTGATCTGAGACAAGCATATTTACAGATGCACGTCGATGAAAAGTCCCAAGAGCTGTTGACTATTGTGACTCATAAGGGGCTTTATCGATACTGTCGCCTACCCTTCGGAATAACATCGGCTCCCGCCCTGTTCCAGAGAGCTATGGACCAGATCTTGTGTGGCTTGTCAGGAGTTCAGTGCTATCTGGATGACATCCTGGTCACTGGAAGAAATGAAGAGGATCACTTAAAGAATTTAGAGGCTACCCTACAAAGATTGGAAGAGTATGGCCTACGAGTTCGCAAAGACAAGTGTGAATTCTTCAAGCCCTCTGTTGAATATTTGGGACACATCATCGATTCTGCAGGTCTTCATAAGGCCCCTGCAAAAGTTAAAGCTATTGTGGAGGCTCCCCCACCACGAAATGTAAGCCAGCTGCGCTCGTTTCTAGGACTACTGAACTATTATGGAAAGTTCATCTCACAGTTAGCCACACTGCTAAAACCAATTCACGAGCTCCTTGGGCAGAACAAGGCCTGGAAGTGGACTGAAGCCTGTGATGTTGCATTTAACAAAGCTAAGGATGCATTGTTAAATTCTGAAGTTCTAACGCACTTTGATCCATCCTTACCCCTGCAATTGGCCTGCGATGCCTCCCCTTATGGAGTGGGAGCAGTCGTGTCACACATTATGCCTTCGGGAGAAGAGAGACCTATTGCTTTTGCTTCACGCACTCTAAGCAAAGCAGAAACTAACTACGCCCAAATCGAACGTGAGGCATTAGGAATTGTTTTTGGAATTCGGAAGTTTCATCAGTACCTCTTTGGGCGAAAGTTTACTCTTCTTACAGACCATCGACCTCTGACGTCAATTTTTGGACCCTACACAGGCATTCCCCCATTAGCTGCTAGTCGTATGCAACGTTGGGCATTGTTACTTTCAGCACACACATATGAAATCAAATATCGGAAATCCACTCTGCACGGCAATGCAGATGGCCTTTCGAGGTTGCCTTTGCCGGTCAAACATCAAGATAGTGCCCAAAAGGAAATCTTTTACTTTGAACAGGTAGAGAATACACCCATCACTGCTACTCAGATAAAGAAGGCAACTCACGTTGACCCAGTATTGTCCCACGTTATGGACCTGGTGATGCATGGAAAATCTCGACAAACCTCTCCGGTCTCATCCGACCTTGTTCCCTACATGTCCAAACGGATGGAGTTATCGGTCCAATCTGGTTGTTTGTTGTGGGGGAGACGTGTCATTATTCCACCACCGCTGAGATCACAGATGTTAGAACAGCTACATTCCGGTCACTGTGGAATAGTGCGCATGAAGGAAATTGCATGAAGCTATTTTTGGTGGCCTGGATTGGACAGCGCTATTGAAGAGAAGGCAAAAGCTTGTATGTCATGTCAGGGCGTGAGGAATGCACCCCAGTGGGCACCCCTACACCCATGGGACTGGCCTGAAAACCCCGTGGCAACGTATTCACGTTGACTTTGCTGGCCCCCTTGAAGGAAGCATGTTCTTGGTGGCAATAGATGCCCATTCTAAATGGCCAGAAGTCTCTATAATGCAGTCCACTTCTGCAGAGAGTACTATCCAAAAACTACGAGGACTCTTTAGTCGTTTTGGTCTGCCAGAACAACTTGTGAGCGACAACGGACCGCAGTTCGTTTCTCAGGAGTTTCAAAATTTTATGAAGGCAAATGGGATACACCACATCACGTCAGCACCATATCATCCGTCCACCAACGGATTAGCTGAAAGATTTGTGCAGACAATGAAAAACGCTTTGAAATCAGCAAGGAGACAACACTCCATTCAAAAGCGTCTGGATATCTTCTTACTTTCCTACAGAAACACCCCTCATGCTACGACCCAGGCATCCCCAGCCTTTCTAATGTTGGGACGACAGCTGCGCACTTGCTTTGATCTGCTGAAACCTTCTGAACCCCGACAAACTGTGCAACATCAACAGCAATATCAAGTCATCAGACGGGCACCCAGAGCAAAAGACCGAACCTTTAGCCCGGGACAGCCAGTTTTGGCTCGGAATTATACTTCCAGAGCTAAATGGGTCCCGGCCACAGTCATCACTCAAACAGGACCTGTTTCCTACACAGTCCGGACTGCAGAGAATGTTACCTGGCGGCGACATGTAGATCAGCTGTTGCCAGGTCATGCCAGTCCTCAGGACCCATCTGCAGTTGAGGGGTCTGACTTCACCTCTTCTGGTGAGGCACCGAATCACGAGTCACCTGTTCCTGACTGTTCTCCTCCATTACTGCCGGCGGCTGAGATACCCCTTTGCCCAGCACGAGCTGATACCACCTCCTCACCCGTTCGTGCTGCGGACCCTGAGCCCCTAGTGCTTTCGGGTGCAATAACACCAGAAGTTCGCCGTAATCCACCTAGAGACAGAAGGCCTCCTCATCGGCTGGATCTCTAGCTAGGGCGAACCCACGGTTATGGGGCAAAATAATCCCCAGGGTTTAGCCGGGAATGGAGGCAGTCTACCCTCCTTCTCTAGTCTAGTGTGTGTTTTTTTTTTATTTAGGGGATGTTCTTATTAGGGGGGGAGGAATATGTTGTGTATTTGGTTGTCATGGTTTTTGCTGCTATGGCAACTGAGTTAGAGTATTATGGTCTGTAAATAAAATGGAGGTTTTGGTTAGCTGCCTGCTCTCTGGCCTCAAGTGATTGCTTCCTACTCCGGCTGCCCCAAGGATATAACAGGGCCCGTAGGATTCAGCTTGTTACCCAGTAACACATGGCCCAGGTCAGACCACAGCAGCCAGACCAGCCCCTCCTGCAGCTCAGAAAGCTGGGCCAGCCTTGGCTAATGGGGGCTGGGGCAGTGCTGAGCGGTGCCCACACAACGCAGCCCTCACATGTCCCAGGAGAGAGGCACAGACACGTCATCCGTTACCCGTCTGTGCATCTCCCAGCATGACGGGCCCAGTCCAGGCCTCACAGCACCTGGCTCAGGGACACCCAGTAACTCAGCCATGGAGGGGTCAGGATGTCAGAGTGACGGGGCCTGGTCAGACATCTGGGCAAGTACCAGCAGGTGGCTGTAAGTAGCAGGCAAACTGCCCAGCACTCAGCGCATGAGCCTCCAGCTCTCACAGCTCCAAGCCTGTCAGCTGGGCCCATGCGTGTCCTGGGGTCCAGGCTCTGTCCAGATCCCCAGGCACAACACAGCTGAATGTTCCAGTAGAATCCACTCACCTCCGAATCTCTGCAGCACTTCCCTCATGTCAAGGGAAATTTTATACACGTTCTTCAGGTCAGTAGAAACAGCTTCTGGTTCCTGGAGTTTCATATTCTTACTCCTACGAAGAAAATGTCCCATCATCCCAGAACCACCACCATGAATATAAGAGCAATGAACATAGGAAACACACCTGCTCAAGGTGCTTTTCACATCCTGAAAGGAAAAAAAGAGAATCAATGTTCTGTATTAACACAATGTGCATAAAACTGTGAGAGTTTCACTCTGGGTATCAAACTTTTATCTAGAAAACAGATCAACCCTCCCAGGCTTCACTCCTTTGTGGTAAAATCTCGTACACTATTTTGCATTAACACTTTTCATTTATTTAGGTAAGACAGAAATTTAGCTAAAGGATTCTCCCTTCTAGGCACCCAACCCATCAGTATCTGTGTTTATCGCCTGTGTTGGGTCCAATGTTCTGGAGTCAGAGCAGGGATGGATTCAGCTCAGTATCATTCCTGTATCATCCATTTAATCTCCCATGGTCTCACTGGGTCTCCATGAGGAGAATTCCCCTCCAACATGAACTGGGATATTTTGGAACTGGTGGAACTAATTGTTCGGATCAAGACCCAGGGATCTGAGCAGGGCCGCCCAGAGGATTCAGGGGGCATGGGGCAAGGCAATTTCGGGGGCTCCTTTCATAAAAAAAATTGCAATACTATACAATACTATATTCTCGTGGGGGCCCCTGCGGGGACCGGCACAAATTGCCCCACTTGCTCCCCCCCGACAGGCAGCCCTGGGAAAAATAAACCTTCTGCATCTCGGCACAAACCCAGTTTTGAGAAAACTTTTTTACAAGGTATCACTGGTTCTCAGCATCAGCTAGTGCTAAAAAGCACTAAAGCTCATTAAAAGGGGTGGACAAATATTTTCCATCAAAACTTTTTCTGGATTGAAAACTAGGGGTTTTTAAAAAGCAGAAAAAAATCATGGACAATGTCTGCTTTCCTTCAAAATTTGTTGTGGTTTTTTTAATTGAAAAGCTGAAATTAGTCTGCCAAAACCTGAACATGGTTTGAGGTTTCAGAAGTGTGTGGCCAAATATTTGCTGCTTGCTGTGTTTGATTGTTTAAAGAAACAATAAAAAAAATCTGCTTAAAAAAATCCAAAACTTTTGAACCACCTCAGCTTGTGACCAAACGCCTGAGCCCATCCAGGCAGAGATTTTTCCAGGTTTCTGATACTCTGCTGCCTTCCTTGACTCATATCTGTCTCCCTAACTTTGGGTTCATTTAGGTTAGAACATAAGAACAGCAATACTGGGTCAAACCAAAGGTCCATCCAGCCCAGTAGCCTGTCTACCGACAATGGACAATGCCAAGTTCCCCAGAGGGAGTAAACCTAACAGGTAACAATCAAGTGATCTCTCTCCTGCCATCCATCTCCACCCTCTGACAAACAGAGGTTAGGGACACCGTTCCTTACCCATCCTGGCTAATAGCCATTAATGGACTTAACCTCCATGCATTTATCTGTTTCCTAGAGACTGGCTCCATGAGGTCCCTCACAAACTGGATACGGTTACTGGGGGTTTGTCTTTAGTATAGCTTATGTATATACTCCACCAACTGAGCATTTGAGGTTGTTCCAGAATCTGGGGTGAGCCTATGTTGTGAAAAACTTAAATGCTCAAAATAGCACATGCATGTGAATGGACACAGGGTGCTAAAATTAAATTAACCCAGGGGTTCTCAAAATGGGGGTCAGGACCCCTCAGGGGGTCACGAGGTTATTACTGAGGGTCGCGAGCTGTCAGCCTCCACCTCAAACCCCGCTTTGCCTCCAGCATTTATGATAGTGTTAAATATATAAAAAAGTGTGTTTAATTTATAAGGTGGAGGGTCCGCACTCAGAGGTTTGCTATGTGAAAGGGGTAACCGGTATAAAAGTTTGAGAACCACTGAAATAACCCCTCTGGAGTCTCAGGGAATGTAGGGGAGGGGGGGGTCTCCCTTGGCAGGGTTGGGAAGGAGGTAGGTGGTGTACAATATTGCTTCTCATGTGATCCCTCCCCCAGTGGCTAATTTTAAATGAAGCTACCCTCCCTGACATGAATCTCCCTATGGCACTGAAATTAAATAGAGGCTATAATTTGGCATTTGAGAAGTGAAAGGGATGGTAGCCCTAATGGAAAAGCTAACAGCTTGGCTCTTCTGCAAGCCTCAAATTGCTGAATGAGCTTTAGGGTAGGGAAGGCTGTGCCTCCCAAACAGACTGGCCCTTTCCCGTATCCGACCCCCACCCACTTCCTGCTCCCCGACTGCCCCCCCCAGAATCCCTGACTCATCCTGCTCCTTGCCCCCTCACCATCCCCCAGAGACCCAGCCAACCACCACCCTGGGACCTGTGCCCTGACTGCCCTGTCCCCTATCCACCCCCTGCTGAGTCCTGACAGACCCCGGAACGTCCACAATCTAACCCCCACCCCGTTCCCTGTCCCCTGACCACTCCCCACAACCTCTGCCCCCTCCCTGTCCCCGGGACTCCCTGCCCCCACCCCGCCCCTCACCTGGAGCCTCAGCGCATCCAGGAGCTTCGCTCAACAGCGGCACAATGTGGCTCTGGCGGGGCCTGAACCCCGCCCCGCTCAGAGCCGCGTGGCCAGGGGGCGGGGCTGCAAGCTCCGGGCCGAGCGGAGGGAACTCAGGCCCCGCTGGAGCTCGCAGCCCTGCCCCCTGACCACGCGGCTCGGAGCCGGGTGGAGCTCAGGGGCCCCGCCGGAGCCACGCTGGGCAGCTGTCCAGGGACGCTGCTGGATTCGCTGAGGCTCCGGGAGAGGGGCGGAGACAGGGTCGGGCTGGGGCGGGAGCCTCGGCCGTTCTCGTGGGGGCCCTTGCGGAGCCTGGGGCCTGGGGCAAATTGCCCCACTTGCCCCCCTCTCTGGGCGGCCCTGGATCTGAGTTCTAATTCTGGATGGGTGGAGAATTTTGATGCCGTCTCACCTTTAGCAGCTCAACAACTGGTTGCTGACACTTCTCCTCGATCTCTGTGATCAGCTGCTGCAGAGAGGAGCTTTGCTGGGATAGTTTGGTTACATTTTCCTGTAGTCTCTGCAGAGTCTTTCTCTCCTCCTCCTCCAGGCTCTGCAGAAGCAGCTGCTCCTCCTCTCTCAGCAGTGTGTGCAGTTTGTTAAATTCACCTGCAATCATCTCTCTCTTGTTCTTCACTTTCCCCTGGAGATAGAAAAATAGGAAAGGCACAGAGAAAACGTGAGCCAGATGTTGAGTTAAACAGACTGGGCCTCTATCCATGAAGCAGGGAATGTTAAATCACTATCAGGTTTGTAAGGATATTTACTTTGAGAAACGTACCACAAGGGGTTTGTTTTAGTTCAGAATTAATAAGGCCAGTTCCATAGTGGGGTTGTCTAGAGTGCTTTGTAAAGCTGCAGTATGTTCTTGCAGGTGGCATGGGATGGACACAAGGGAGTGGGGCACACATGGGTGTTGGGAACTCAGGGTATTGTCAGAGCTGGCTTTGGACTCACCCAGCCTGCCTGAGCACCCCATGCCCATGTGTCCAGTGACCAGCCAGTGTCTTCCTCACACATCCCACACTCTCTGTGGGGATTTCACTGTGAAAGGCAAGTGAACTGGCACAGACATTGTGTCCCATGGGTTCATCACCTGGCTACAGACAAGCACAGGTAAGGTCCCAGTAACAGTAGCAGGTGACTGGGATGAGGTGGCCACATGATGGCAGCAGAGGCTGTGAAGTGGCAAAGCTCTGCCTGGCTTTACACTGACCCGCCCCTGGCTCTGCTGACTCAGGGGGTGTCCACACTGCAATGGAGGAGTGAAGGCAGCAGGTGAAGACACACTCCAGCTTGCGCGGGTGTTGGTAGCAGTGAAGCCACAGCAGCAGGGGCTGTACAAGCCCACCCAGCCTCCTGGGTAATGACTCAGTGACTAGCCTGCAGCTACTTGTTGGTGCAATTTAGACGCACCCTTGGGGCAGACTTTGCAAAGAGCTCAGCACCCACAACTGGGTTCGATGTTCAGAAGAGCTCAGCTCCCAGCCCGGCCCCAGCCCAGGCAGCTGAGTGATTTTGAACCTCACCCATGGGGTAAATCCTCCCCCCAGCTCTAGTGTCCGGCCCAGGCACTGGGCAGATGCACTGCAGGGACTGTGGGGGAGGAGATGGGGGAGGATGGAGAAGGAACAATCCCTGTGTCCTCCAGGCTGCAGACACACTGTGGAGCTATTTCATGGAGGCCTCTGAATCCCACTGGCTGCAGCAGCCTCTACACCAGCCCCACCTGCAGGAGGGAAACAGGATCCATGTCATAGTGAAAACACTGCACCCACTATTGAGAATTTGCCCCTATCAGAGAGCACTGGGGTGAGTTTGCACCACCTCACTAGGGCCAGGAACTGCCCCTCCTCTGCCACGTACAGGAGCTGCTGTGCTGAGACCCCCACCAGAGACACAGCCTGATCCTGCTGGCACCAAGCCTCTGTCATGGGGCAAGCAACCAGAGCAGGTTCATACCCTTGTCCTGGAGCTTCACAGCTCCTTCATCCTTGGGAGAGTTGCAGGGGGAAGGGCTCAGGGAGAGAGAAACCCGGACACCCACCTGCCACTCCGTGGTTTTCTTCTTCTCTTTAGACGTCAGCACCAGGGCTTCCTCCAGCTCCTTCCTCAGAGGGCCCAGGGCTCCCTGGAGTTTCTCCTGCAGGGACATTGTGTGCAATAAACAGCCATTAGTCTGCCTGTCTGATGGGTGGAGAGTATCATAGAATATCAGGGTTGGAAGGGACCTCAGGAGGTCATCGAGTCCAACCCCCTGCTCAAAGCAGGACCAATCCCCAACTAAATCATCCCAGCCAGGGCTTTGTCAAGCCTGACCTTAAAAACCTCTAAGGAAGGAGATTCCACCACCTTCCTAGGTAACCCATTCCAATGCTTCACCACCCTTCTAGTTAATTTTTTTCCCTAATATCCAACCTAAACCTCCCCCAGTGCAACCTGAAACCATTACTCCTTGTTCTGTCATCTGCTACCACTGAGAACAGTCTAGATCCATCCTCTTTGGAACCCCCTTTCAGGTAGTTGAAAGCAACTATCAAATCCCCCCTCATTCTTCTCTTCTGCAGACTAAATAATCCCAGTTCCCTCAGCCTCTCCTCATAAGTCATGTGCTCCAGCTCTCTAATCATTTTTGTTGCCCTCCGCTGGATTCTTTCCACATCCTTCTTGTAGTGTGGGGCCCAAAACTGGACACGGTACTCCAGATGAGGCTTCACCAATGCCAAATAGAGGGGAATGATCACATCCCTCAATCTGCTGACAATGCTCCTACTTATACAGCCCAAAATGTCGTTAGCCTTCATGGCAACAAGGGCACATGGTTGACTCATATCCAGCTTCTCATCCACCGTAACCCTTAGGTCCTTTTCTGCAGGACTGCTGCTTAGCCACTCGGTCCCTAGTCTGTAGCAGTGCATGGGATTCTTCCATCCTAAATGCAGGACTCTGCACTTGTCCTTGTTGAACCTCATCAAGTTTCTTTTGGCCCAATCCTCTAATTTGTCTAGGTCCCTCTGTATCTTATCCCTACCCTCCAGCATATCTACCACTCCTCTAAGTTTAGTGTTATCAGCAAACTTGCGGAGGGTGCAGTCCACGCCATCCTCCAGATCATTAATGAAGATATTGAACAAAACTGGCCAAGGACCCACTCTTGGGGCACTCCGCTTGAAACCGGCTGCCAACTAGACATGGAGCCATTGATCACTGCCCATTGAGCCCGATGATCTAGCCAGCTTTCTATCCACTCTGACCAGGGCCGGCTCCAGGCACCAGCCTACCAAGCACGTGCTTGGGGCAGCACCTTGGGAGGGGGCGGCAATCGGGGTTTGGTTTTGTCATTTTTGGTTTGGTCAGGCAGTGCTGGGGCGGGCGGGGACTTGGGCGGCGTGATGCGACACGGCGCTGCGGGGGTGGGGACTTGGGCGGTGCGACGTGACGCTCAGGGAGGGGCAGGGCAGTGCTTTTTTTTTTTGCTTGGGGCGGCAAAAATGTTATTGCCGGCCCTGACTGTGACAAAGTTCCTCCTCTACCTTGGTGGGTCCTGTGCTTATCTGGCAGATTTGCTCACCTCAGTGATCTTCCCCACAGTCTGGGTCAACTCCTCCTGTGTCTGATCAGGAGTTGGGAAGTTTGGGGGGAACCCGGGTTCCAGCCTAGGGCCCTGTGGATTGCAGCTGTCTATAGTGCCTCCTGTAACAGCTGCATGACAGCTACAACTCCCTGGGCTACTTCCCCATGGCCTCCTCCAAACACTTTCTTTATCCTCACCACAGGACCTTCCTCCTGGTGTCTGATAACGCTTGTACTCCTTAGTCCTCCAGCAGCATACCCTCTCATTCTCAGCTCCTTGTGCCTCTTGCTCCCAGCTCCTCACACTCACTTCCTCTCCTCTGGCTCCCCCCTCCCTTACTGGAGTGAGCTCCTTTTTAAACCCAGGTGCCCTGATTAGCCTGCCTTGATTGACCACAGGTGTTCTAATCAGCCTGTCTGCCTTAATTGGTTCTAGCAGGTTCCTGATTACCCTAGTGCAGCCCCTGCTCTGGTCACTCAGGGAACAAAAAACTACTCATCCAGTGACCAGTATATTGCCCTCTACCAGACTCCTGTACCCCACTGGCCTGGGTCTGTCACATATCCCTCCTCCCTGCTCAACACCAAGGGGTTGGGCAGCTTGGGATGCCAAACAGTGCACACGTGACAAGCCATCGGCATTACCGTGACGGCTTCCTGCTCTGTGTTGCACACGGAACTGGAAAGGTTGGAGGGATAAGAACCACCTGGTCACCCCTGTGTTCTTCTCCTTGTTCCACTGCATCCATTGAAGAGGGGCATGGTCGGTCACGAGGACAAATCTGCGCCTGAGCAAGTAGCGCAATGCTTCCATGGCCCATTTTACGGCGAGGCACTCTCTCTCCACCACTGCATATTTTTATTCTCTCGGAAGGAGTTTCCTACTGAGGTAGAGAATTGAATGTGCCTCCTCCCCGACCATCTGTGATAGAATGGCCCCCAACCCTACTTCCGATGCATCTGTCTGCAGGATAAATTCCTTGGTGAAATCAGGGGCTATCAGAACAGGGTTACTGCAGAGGGCAGTTCGTAGGTCTGTGAATGCTTCCTCTGCTGCGTCAGACCATCTCACCAGATGAGGTCCACGGGCTTTCATTAGGTCTGTTAGGGGGCTTGCCCTTGTGGCAAAGTGGGGGATAAATCGTCGGTAATACCCCAAAACACCTAGGAATGCCCGGACTTGTTTCTTGTGACGTGGTTGGGGCCAATTTTGGATGGCCTCCAACTTGTTCACTTGGGGTTTTACCAGACCTTTTCCCACAACGTAGCCAAGATATTTGGCCTCTGTAAACCCTACAGCGCACTTGGCAGGGTTTGCTGTAAGGCCAGCTCGCCTGACGGTATCAAGGACTGCCTCCACCTTCTCTAGGTGGGTTTCCCAGTCTGGGGTATGAATGACCACATCGTCCAAGTAGGCAGCAGCATATCTGTTATGCGGGTGTAGTAGCTTGTCCATGAGGCACTGGAAAGTAGCTGGGGCCCCATGTAGTCCAAAAGGGAGGACAGTATATTGAAAAAGACCCTCTGGTGTAGAGAACGCAGTCTTTTCCTTTGCATCTTCCGCAAGGGGAATCTGACACTCTAGGGTAGTCAAGTACCGTCGAACTGGGATACTTCGTTTAGTTGCCGGAAGTCGTTGCAAAACCTTGTGGTGCCATCAGGTTTGGGCACCAGCATGATTGGGCTGGACCACTGACTGTGGGATTCTTCAATGATCCCCAACTCCAGCATTTTTTTTACTTCTGCTTTTATTTCCTCCCTTTTGGCCGCTGGTACCCGATAGGGCCTCATTGTTATTCTGGCCCAGGGTTCGTGACGATGTGGTGATATGTCTCGGTTGTTCGACCCAGTTTTGTCGAGAACACATCTTGGTTCCGGAAGATCATCTCAGATACCTCATTCTTCTGGTCTGGTGCTAAATCGGGAGACACTCTCACCTGTTTGGAAGGCTTGTTTTCCTGGGTTAGGTCTTTTCGGGCAGTTATGCATGCCTCTTGTGCATGCCAGGGTTTCAGAAGGTTGATGTGATAAATCTGTTCTTGTTTTCGGCATCCTGGCTGCTGCACCTTTTAGGTTACTTCCCCCATGGGTTCAACCACCTCATAGGGCCCCTGACATTGGGCCAGAAGCTTGCTTTCTGCTGTGGGTACCAACACCATCACCCAATCCCCTGGTTGGAACTGTCGTACTTTTGCCTGGTGATTGTAATGGGTTCTCTGGGCCTCCTGTGCCTTTTCCAAATGTCCCCGTACAATAGGGGTGACCCGGGCTATCCGGTCTCGCATCTGTATTACACGTTCTATTACAATTCTCCCCTCATTGGGTTCCTCTTCCCTGATCTCTTTGGCGATATCTAGTATGCCACGGGGGTGGCGCCCGTATAATAACTTGAAGGGGGAAAACCCAGTTGAGGCCTGAGGTACCTCCCCGATAGCGAACATAAGGTAGGGCAGTAGGGTGTCCCAATCCATCCCGTCCCGACTTACCACCTTCCTTATCATAGCCTTGAGGGTTCGGTTAAACCTTTCTACCAATCCATCAGTCTGCAGATGGTACACTGAAGTTCTCGGGGTATGTATATGGAGCAGCGTACAGAGGTCCTTCATTAGCTTTGACATAAATGGGGTTCCTTGGTCTGTTAATATCTCCTTTGGTAGCCCCACTCGGGCAAAGATTCCCACCAGCTCTTTGGCTATCGTTTTAGAGGCTGTGTTCCTCAGGGGAACAGCTTCTGGGTAGCGAGTAGCATAGTCCAAAACAACAAGTATATATTGGTGGCCCCGAGCCGTCTTCTCCAGGGGTCCCACTAGGTCCATGGCTATTCGCTCAAAGGGGACCTCTATGATGGGAAAGGGTACTAAAGGTGCCCTCAGGTGGGGATGAGGACTGTGCAGCTGACACTCCGGGCAGGATGCACAGTAACTCCGCACTTCTTCATGTATTCCGGGCCAGAAGAACCATCGTAGGACTCATGCCAGGGTCTTCTCTACCCTCAAATGCTCCCCAGAAAGATGACTATGAGCAAGACTTAATACAGTGTTCTGGTGTTTTTGAGGTACTAGGATCTGCTGTACCTTCTGCCCCTGTACTGGTGCTATCCGGTATAAGAGATTCTTCTTCATTATGAAGTAGGGTCCTGGTCCCTGGGTTTTCTCTTCCACAGGGACCCCATCTATTTCAGTCACCTCCTTTCTAATGTTGTCGTACCTTGGGTCTTCAGCCTGGTCCCATCTAAAATTTCCTCTTCCGGGGCTAATCTGCCCAAGATCTAGGGGCCCTGTCTCTGTTGCCTCTACTGGTTCAGAAGCGTTAGAGTGGGGGTCAGACTCGGGTGCTTCTCCCTCCTTGGTGACCTCCTTTTCAGCTGCTCGGGTCCGCTTACCTGCAAGAGCGACCCTCTGGCTTTGAGTCAGTATTCGGGTTCCCAAGGCCTTAGCTGCCCTCCTTTCCCTTTTTGACTTTCTACCCTGTCTGGGAATGGAAAATAAATCTGGGGATATTTCAGAGAAGACTGGGGGTTGACAGTCTACTGTGGAGGCCTCACTAACTTCAGGGTTCCCCTCTTTCTCCAATCCTCCTACTGGGAGTAAGTCTCCAAACCCTGGGAAGTCCCTCCCTATGAGCACCGGGTATGGGAGTTTAGGGACTACACCTGCTGCTACCTCAGTAGTGTTCCCCTGAATCTCGATTTTTACTGGGATAGTGGGGTAATAACCAACTGTCCCATGGACGCATGTTATCCCCGTACACTTAGCCCGCAGCAGCTGACTACACTTCACAAGCTTCCCCGAAACAAGCGTGATAGCACTCCCCGAATCAACCAGTGCCATGGTCTCTACCCCATTTAGCTTTACTGGTCTGGTGTACATATGTGGGGTTAGTGAGACCCCACAAGGTGGATTAGGGAGAATGGGTCTGCCCAGTTCCCCAGGTTACACTGCATAGGCTCCTCAGCATTGGGACACTGTGCAGCTATATGTCCCCACTCCCCGCAGGCATAACATCTGTATGGGGCCCTAGGCATTCCCGGTCTCTCGGTTTGGGCAGTCTAACATCACGATCCTCTTCTCCCTCCATGCTCTGACTCTTTATGGCTTCTGGTGGGCCTTCAGCCCCTCTCTTTTTCCACCTGTGATCTCCTGGTTGCCCAGTCACCCGAGCTCTAGGGCTTGGCTCTGCTAGTTTAACCCGGGGTGTCTCTTCCTTAACTGGTCGGGTCAGCTCCCTCGCTGTCCTTCGCCTCTCTACCAGTGCAACAACCTCATCATAGGTGGAGGGTTCGTTCTGGCTTACCCAAGCACGAAGGTCTGGCGGTAGCCCCCTCATGTATCGGTCGATGACCAGAACCTCTAGTATCTCTTCCGGACTCCGGGATTCTGTTCGCAACCACTTTCGTGCGAGATGGATGAGGTCATACAATTGGGACCACGGGGTTTTGTTTTCCTGGGACCTCCACTCGTGATACCGCTGAGCCCGCACTGCAGTTGTTACCCCAGATCTGGCCAGGATCTCTGCTTTCAGCTGGGGGTAGTCTGCTGCAGTCTCTTCAGGCAGATCATAGGAGGTCTTCTGGGCCTCCCCACACAGGAATGGGGCAAAGATGCCAGACCACTGATCTCGAGGCCAAGCCTCCCGTAGGGCTGTCCTCTCAAAGGCCAGAAGGTATGCCTCTACATCATCCTCCCGCATCATTTTCTGCAGCCAATGGCTGGCCCGTATGATCTGCATCCCATCAGGGCTGCGGTTCAGCTCTGTAAGGGTCTTTACCTGGTTTACCAGTTCCCAAAACATAGCTCGGTCTTGAGAAGCCTGGTCCATCAGCAGGCGATTAGTCTCTTGCTGCAGGCGCATTGCCTCCTGTTGGGCGGCTGCCTGAACACGGGTAGCCTCCTTCTGGGCCACCGTAGCTTGTATCAGTGCCCGCACTAAGTCATCCATTGTGATGAAAAAAAAAATAAACCCTCTATCTTTTTTTTTTTAATCGCCCTCCTTCTTCTGCCACGCTCTGCACACCAAATCCCACCGCTAACACCAGTTGTGAGAAAGTTCCTCCTCTACCTTGATGGATCCTGTGCTTATTTGGCAGATTTGCTCACCTCAGTGATCTTCCCCACAGTCTGGGTCAACTCCTCTTGTATCTGATCAGGAGTTGGGAGGTTTGGGGGAACCTGGGCCCGCCCTCTACTCTGAGTTCCAACCCAGGGCCCTGTGGATTGCAGCTGTCTATAGTGCCTCTTGTAACAGCTGCATGACAGCTACACCTCCCTGGGCTACTTCCCCATGGCCCCCTCCCAACACCTTCTTTATCCTCACCACAGGACCTTCCTCCTGGTGTCTGATAACGCTTGTACTCCTTAGTCCTCCAGCAGCACACCCTCTCACTCTCAGCTCCTTGTGCCTCTTGCTCCCAGCTCCTCACACACTTCCTCTCCTCTGGCTCCCCCCTCCCTGACTGGAGTGAGCTCCTTTTTAAACCCAGGTGCCCTGATTAGCCTGCCTTGATTGGCTGCAGGTGTTCTAATCAGCATGTCTGCCTTAATTGGTTCTAGCAGGTTCCTGATTACTCTAGTGCAGCCCCTGCTCTGGTCACTCAGGGAACAGAAAACTACTCATCCAGTGACCAGTATATTTGCCCTCTACCAGACTCCTGTACCCCACTGGCCTGGCTCTTTCACACCACCTTATAGTCTATTCATCCAGCCCATGATTCTTTAACTTGCTGGCAGGAATACTGTGGGAGACTGTATCAAAAGCTTTGCTAAAGTCAAGGAATAACACGTCCAGTGCTTTCCCCTCATCCACAGACCCAGTTATCTCCTCATAGAAGGCAATTAGGTTAGTCAGGCATGACTTGCCCTTGGTGAATCCATGCTGACTGTTCCTGATCACTCTCCTCTCCTCAAAGTGCTTCAAAATTGATTCCTTGAGAACCTGCTCCATGATTTTTCCAGGGACTGAGGTGAGGCTGACTGGCTTGTAGTTCCCCAGATCCTCCTTCTTCCCTTTTTTTAAAGATCGGCACTACATTAGCCTTTTTCCAGCCATCCAGGACCTTCTCGATCACCGTGAGTTTTCAAAGATAATGGCCAATGACTCTGCAATCACATCAGCCAACTCCTTTATCAACCTCTGATGCAGCTCATCCAGCCCCATGGACTTGCGCTCATCCAGCTTTTCTAAACAGTCCTGAATCACTTCTTTCTCCACAAAGGGCTGGTCACCTCCTCTCCATACTGTGCTGCCCAGTGCAGCAGTCTGGGAGCTGACCTTGTTCATGAAGACAGAGGCAAAAAAAGCATTGAGTACATTAGCTTTTTCCACATCTCTGGCCTGGTCTACACTACGCGTTTAAACCAATTTTAGGAGTGTTAAACTGAAGTAACGCCGCACCCATCCACACTAAGAGGCCCTTTATATCGATATAAAGGGCTCTTTAAACCGGTTTCTGTACTCCTCCCCAACGAGAGGAGTAGCGCAAATATCGGTATTACCATATCGGATTAGGGTTAGTGTGGCCGCAAATCGACGGTATTGGCCTCCGGGCGGTATCCCACAGTGCACCACTGTGACCGCTCTGGACAGCAATCAGAACTCGGATGCAGTGGCCAGGTAGACAAGAAAAGCCCCGCGAACTTTTGAATATCATTTCCTGCTTGCCCAGCGTGAAGCTCCGATCAGCATGGGTGGCGATGCAGTCCCAAATCCAAAAAGAGCTCCAGCATGGACCGTACGGATGTGATCGCTGTATGGGCAGACAAATCTGTTCTATCAGAGCTCTGTTACAGAAGACGAAATTCCAAAGCATTTTTTAAAAATCTCCAGACAGAGGACACAGCAGGGACTCAGCGCACTGCTGCGTGACAAGTGTAACGGAAAGCCAAAGAATCAAATGGACGCTCATGGAGGGAGGGAGGGGGGACTGAGGACTCAAGCTATCCCACAGTTCCTGCAGTCTCCGAAAAGCATTTGCATTCTTGGCTGAGCTCCCAATGCCTGTAGGGTCAAACACATTGTCCAGGCTGGTTCAGGGCATAGCTCATCAATTTACCCCACCCCCCACCCCCAGAAGGAAAAGGGAAAAAAATCATCTCTTGACTCTTTTAAATGTCACCCTATGTCTACTGAATGCTGCTGGTAGACGCGATGCTGCAGCAGTGAACTGCAGCATCCTCGCCCCGCCCCTTCCTTGGTGGCTGATGGTACAATATGACTGCTATCCATCAGCAGCAGCAGCCTGGTGGCAGATGGTACAGTTGAGAAGATATCCATCCTCATAATCAGCCCATGAGTGCTCCTGGCTGGCCTCCCGGTCAATTCTAGTAGATGGTACAGAATGGCTGGTAACCGTCTTCATCATAGCAACAGGGGCTTGAAGAATTCACACTTGTCTTTGCAAACTCGTAGGCCATACTCTTTCAGTCTCTAAATTCCAGTCTCCATCAGTCTCCGCCCTTCATGTGTAAAGAAAAGATTCTGTACTGCCTGGACTATCATAGCAGCGGGATGCTGGGCTCCTCTCCCCCACACTGCTTAATGTCCTGTCTGGACTGTCATAGCAGCTGGAGGCTGCCTTCCCCTCATTTTATCTCACTAACAAATCACTGTTTCTTATTCCTGCATTCTTTATTACTTCATCACACAAATGGGGGGACACTGCAACGGTAACCCAAGAAGGCTGGGGGAGGAGAGAAGCAACAGGTGGGATTGTTGCAGGGGCACCCCCTGTGAATGGCATGCAGCTCATCATTTCTGTGGGATCTGACACGGAGCGGCTGTGCTCTCTGGTTCTCTGATACACTGGTTCTCTAGTACACTTGCCCCATATTCTAGGCAGGACTGATTCTATTTTTAGATACCATAAAGGAGGGATTGACTCAGGGAGTCATTCCCATTTTTGTCTTTTGCACCCCCGGCCGACCTCAGCCAGGAGCACCCATGACAGCAGCAGACAGTACAGTACAGAAGGACTGGTAACCATCATCTCATTGCCAATTTACAATGGCAGCAGACGATACAGAATGGCTGATAACCATCTCTGCTATCATGCAAAAGCAAATGAATGCTGCTGTGTAGCGCTGCTGAATTGCCTCTGTCAGCGGCATCTAGTACACATACGGTGACAGTGACAAAAGGCAAAACAGGCTCCATGGTTACCATGCTATGGCGTCTGCCAGGGCAATCCAGGGAAAAAGGGCGTGAAATGATTGTCTGCCGTTGCTTTCCCAAAGGAAGGAGTGACTGATGACATTTACCCAGAACCACCCGCGACAATGACTTTTGCCCCATCAGGCACTGGGATCTCAACCCAGAATTCCAAGGGGCGGGGGAGACTGCGGGAACTATGGGATAGCTACGGAATAGTTACCCACAGTGCAATGCTCTAGAAATCGATGCTAGCCTCGGACCGTGGACGCACACCACCGAATTAATGTGCTTAGTGTGGCCGCGTGCACTCGACTTTATACAATCTGTTTTACTAAACCGGTTTATGTAAAATCAGAATAATCCTGTAGTGTAGACGTACCCTCTGTCACTAGGTTGCCTCCCCCATTCAGTAAGGGGCTTACACTTTTCCTGACCTTCTTGTTGTTAACATACCTGTAGAAACCCTTCTTGTTACTCTTAACATCCCTTGCTAGCTGCAACTGGAAGTGTGATTTGGCCTTCCTGATTTCACTCCTGCATGCCTGAGCAATATTTTTATACTCCTCCCTGGTCATTTGTCCAAACTTCCACTTCTTGTAAGCTTCTTTTTTGTGTTTAAGATCAGCAAGGATTTCACTGTTAAGCCAAACTGGTCGCCTGCCATATTTACTCTTCTTTCTACACATCAGGATGGTTTGTTCCTGCAACTTCAATAAGGATTCTTTAAAATACAGCCAGCTCTCCTGGACTCCTTTTCCCCTCATGTGATTCTCCCAGGAGATCCTTCCCATCAGTTCCCTGAGGGAGTCAAAGTCTGCTTTTCTGAAGTGCAGGGTCCGTATTCTACTGCTCTCCTTTCTTCCTTTTGTCAGGATCCTGAACTCGACCATCTCATGGTCACTGCCTCCCAGGTTCCCATCCACTTTTGCTTCCCCTACTAATTCTTCCCAGTTTGTGAGCAGAAGAGCTCTGCCCCTAGTTGGTTCCTCCAGCACTTGCACCAGGAAATTGTCCCCTACATTTATTTGCCAAAAACTTCCTGGATTGTCCATGCACCGCTGTATTGCTCTCCCAGCAGATACTGGAGTGACTGAAGTCCCCCATGAGAACCGGGGGCCTGTGATCTAGTAACTTCTGTTAGTTGCCAGAAGAAAGCCTTGTCCACCTCATCCCTCTGGTCTGGTGATCTATAGCAGACTCCCACCACAACACCTCACACTTCTAAACTTACTCCAGAGATGCTCAGGTTTTTCTGCAGTTTCATACTGGAGCTCTGAGCAGTCATACTGCTCTCTGACATACAATGCAACTCCCCCACCTTTTCTACACTGCCTGTCCTTCCTGAACAGTTTATATCCATCCATCACCTTACTCCAGTCATGTGAGTTATCCCACCAAGTCTCTGTTATTCCAATCACATCATAATTACTTGACTGTGCCAGGACTTCCAGTTCTCCCTGCTTGTTTCCCAGGCTTCTTGCATTTGTGTATAGGCACTTAAGAGAACTCGCTGATCGTCCTGCTTTCTCAGTATGAGGCAGGAGTCCTCCCCTCTTGCGCTCTCCTGCTCGTGCTTCCTCCTTGTATCTCACTTCCCCACTTACCTCAGGGCTTTGGTCTCCTTCCCCCGATGAACCTAGTTTAAAGCCCTCCTCACTAGGTTAGCCAGCCTGCTTGCAAGGATGCTCTTCCCTCTCTTTGTTAGGTGGAGCCCGTCTCTGCCCAACAATCCTTCTTCTTGGAACACCATCCCATGGTCGAAGAATCCAAAGCCTTCTCTCCGACACCATCTGCGTAGCCATTCATTGACTTTCACTATTCGACGGTCTCTACCCAGGCCTTTTCCTTGCACAGGGAGGATGGACGAGAACACCACTTGCGCCTCAAACTCCATTATCCTTCTTCCCAGAGCCACGTAGTCTGCAGTGATCCGCTCAAGGTCACTCCTGGCAGCATCATTGGTGTCCGTGTACCATAGATATCGTCCTTCCATACACAAACAGTAAAATACCCTGGAAGGAGGCAGCAGACTCAGCTCTGCGAGCCCCAAAGGCAGCGTGGGAGCAGAGACGCCAGTCTCAGAGCGGGGACGCTCTGCTCCCTGCAGACACTCAGGACTTCTCAAGGCCTGTGTTTTAAGCTAAAGTTTCACATCACAGAGCACAGGCCAGAGGGGAAATAGCTGGGAAGGTTCTGAATGATCCCTCCTGCCGGTGAGAGCGAGGAGCTTAGGACGATGCATCACTGCACTGTGCCCCAGGCCCAGGCCAGGAACAAGATGCACACGGTGCTCTCATCTGTCTGCCAGGCTCCCATGTGGCCTCCCCCAGGCAGCAGCTAGGAGCCTGACACCAGCGCCGTCCCATTAACTGTACAGGATGAAGCTGTGATGTGGCTGGGGATCAGTGAGGAACAAGGGACACACTCGGTCTGAGGGAATGTGCCACCCATAATTATAACTGCTCCAGAGCGGTAATACCCCAGGACTCTCTTCCCCTTTGACAGAATGTGATTCCTTCACCCGGCACAGCAACGTGCTCCTGCCCTGTCAGTCTGACACTGTACAGCACCCAGGGGAGCACCCGAGAGCTCCCTCCTCAGCTCCTTGCAGAATCTCCCCATTTCACTCTTCTCTTTTCTCTGGGCCCTCAAGTTCTCTCCCCCTCTCTGCCCAAGGGCCCAGGCTGCTGCTGCAGCTGCTGCTGAGAGCTCCTGGGGAGCTGTTCGGTGACACCCCTGCGGTGCTGCTGCAGGGAAGCAGTGAGGGAGGGACCCAGCAGGGGCTAGTGAGAGACAGGAGCTGGAAAAGCAGCCTTTGCATCCATCAAAACAGCTTCATTAGTGAGCAGGGATCGGACTGGGGGAGAGGGCAGAGGGACAAAGGTGCCTGGATTCTCTGAAGATTCACCAACAAAATAAGCTCTGCCCATGTGAGTCACCAAAAGGAGACAGCATGGTCTGTTCACAGGAGAGGGTGCATTGTTCAAAATGGGATGGAGTTGCTGATTGGTTCCAAATGGCTCCTGGGGCCGGTCTCCCCTCATGGGGCTAGAATATACCCGTGGGCTCTCTGGGCCTGGACCTTCTTTACTGGGGGAAAATAAGAGGTGGCATCTCCCAAACATCACCCGCCTGTGGCACCGGAAGGAGGTGTCACTGGCAGTACATGGTGCTGTGCTGTAACTCTCCCCCTCCGCTCTCACAAGGTGAACGAAATTGTTAACAATGCTGATATTTAAAGGATCATCCCCAGGCACCTGAGCCCACCCCCCACTCAGGGACTGGAGCTGTTCACACCTCTCCGAGCTGCTGTGCCCAGCTCTCTGCATCCCTACATGTGGGTCAGTTTTGAGGTTTTCTTCACAACCAGAACAGCTGGAGAGTCAGTTTAAAACAAAGTGAAAGCTGAGATCCTGGAGAACAAGGCAGTCGCAGAGAAGTGCCAGTACTTCCTGGTTGTTTCTGAGCCCCGTCAGTAAAAGTAGACACCAGGACTTACCAGTGCTCCCTGCACCAAGCCCGGCGTCCTTAACAGGGTTGGTAGCTCTGGACTCCTGGAAGGGGGGGGCCTTGGGGCAGAAGGGCCAAGGGGGCTCCGCTTCCCACCACTGGTGAGTGCAGGGAAGGGGGTGATTCCATTCCTCCCCCCCGCCAAGCAACACGGCTGGGGCCGGGTCGCTCCGCTTCCTACTGGCTGCAGTGAGTGCGGGTGCGCACCCAACCCCTGCTGCCGGCCGGCGCCAGGCCCCCTGCTAATCCCTCAGGCTACCCTGGGCCCCACAGGGTCCCCCAAAGCTGGGGCCCAGGGCCGCAGCCCCTATTGCTCCCCCCTGTCGGTGGGCCTGCTGGTAGGGTCCGGCAGCACTGCCAAGCCAGCACGTTAACCTCGCTGGTGCGGCCGTGCTGCTGGGACCTACCGGCAGGGCTGCCAACGGGGGAGCAAATGTTGGCTGTGTGCGGGCCGGACTGGCGGCCGGCTCTTGCCAGAGCACTGCTCTGGCCCGCACCGGCCCACTTTCACCTCTGCAAAGCACCCTGGTGGCCAGTTTTCACAGTGGGATCGCTACTAACCGTGCTGCTCTCTGTGTGGAAGTAAGAGCTGCTAGTGTGAATGTGCTCTGCCTGCACAAGGAGCTAGTGTGCACATGCAACAGTGGCTTTAATTAAAGTGGCATCACTTTTGCCAGCAAAACTTTGTAGTGTAGGCAAAGCCTAAGAGCTGACAATCACTAAGAGCAGGGTAGAACCTCAAGAGACTGAATGTATAGAGCTTATAGTAGAGAAGCAGGTAACAGCTGATGGGGCAGCCGGTGGAGTGGACCAGTTAGGTATGTGGCAGGGTGGTGACTGACAGGTGATGCAGAGGAGCAAGCAAGGTGCCTTCTTCCTCCCCTCCACCAGGTGTACCTCCGAGTCTTCACTCACCTGGGGCAACCACAGTGAGCGGGGTGTGGTGAGGGACTTGCTAAAGGAACTTTTGGTTGTAGAACTAAAAAACCTGAGGCAGAAGACACTGCCCATCACACTCTGGGGTGGGGGTTTTGCTCACGGTTTTATGTTCATGAATCCTGCTTGCAGCGTTTTCCTTAATTAATGCAGGGTGACCTCCCAGCTCTCATTTAAAGTTTCTTCTCTACGATAGGCACCAGCTCTGGGGGGGCTCCAAGGCTAAAGCAACCAAGGGAAAAAAAGAGTGGGTGCTCAGCACCCACCAGCGGCCCTGTGATCAGCTCCTCCCCCTTCCTCCCAGTGCCCCCTGCCCACCGTGGGTCAGCTACACAGCAGTGTGCAGGAGGCATTGGGGGAAGAGGCAGAGCGAGGGCAGGGTGTGCTCGGGTGAGGGGGCAGAATAGGGCAGGAAGAGGTGGGGTGGGGGTGGGGTCTTGGGGGAAGGGATGGAGTGGGGGCGGGGCCTGTGCAGAGCAGGGCTTGAGCACCCCTGGGGAAACGAGGAAGCCAGCACCTGTGTTTTCCACACTCAGGCTCTGTGCTTTAGAGAGAGGAAGTTTTGCCTCTCAGAGGCGCGCAGGGTGGGGTGTGGTTTGCCCAGGTCACTGGGTGGGGGCTCGAGCTGGTTCTGTGTTGTATATTGAACCCAGCCCTTCTTGCTGCCCACTCAACCTGGCAGACGGGTTGCAGGTGCACAAAGAGCCATCAGCCCTGTTCTCTCTATCAGACATTGACACTTGCAGTGTTGGGGCAAAAAAGTCTGGATCTTTTTCCATTACCCACAACCCCCAGTGCTCACCCCCCTGAAAACCAGGCCCCTTTCATTTAGGTGCCTAACCTTAGGCAGCCAGGAGTGAAAGATTGTCCTTGGATTGATGGGGGATAAACCTGGTGTCCTTAAGGGGTTTAATTAAGCAAAGTCAACAGCATTTCCTACCTTGTACTCCTGGGCAGCCTCCTCCACAGGAACCACAGTGTGAGACTTGTGGTCCCGGGATTTCTCACACACCCAGCAAATGGTTTCTCCATCCTCCTCACAGAAGAGTTTGAGACGTTCCTCGTGTTTCTCACACAGATCCTCCTTTTGCCCTTGTCCTGGTTTTGACCCTAGTTGTTTGAGCTTTTGTATAATGATGCTCAGCTGGGTGTTAGGTTTGAACTCCCCTTTCTGGAACTGGGCTCTGCACTGGGGACAGGTCAGGGGTGTCCCCGCTCCCTTTTCCGCACAGTACTGGCTGAGGCAGGCTTGGCAGAAGTTGTGCACACACGCGATAGTCACCGGCTCTGTCAGATACCCCAGGCAGATGGAGCAAATAGCGTCATCTTTTATGTCCCCTGCTGTAACTGGAGAGGCCATCGCAGCTGGGTGGGTGTCTGTTCTCTCTGCCCTTTGCAGGCGGCCAGCAGCCCAACCAGCCACACCTGCAGGAAACCCGAAAGTGAAAGGAAAAAATCAACAACAAGCAGCCTTTTAAAGCTTCTTTTAGCATCTTGTGCAACCGGGAGCCAATCACGCGCTCCGGCAGGATATTCCACCCCCCCCCAAAAAAAGGAAGAAGCCACAGCCCTGAAAAGCCTCCAAACAAGCAACTTTAAGAAACGAATAGGCAGACGGGATAAAAGTTACCACAGTGGGGTGGGCCATCTGCAGTGGTTGCCAAAATAGGCCATGTGGCAGAGAGGCTGGTGTTCCTTGTTGGCCCATCTCAGCACCCCTCCCCCAGGGCTGTGGTGTTAAAGCCCATTGCCCCATATGTCTTTGTTACATAAAATAATTCATTGTCACTTGATGTGGCTCTGACCTGCTGTTCCCAGGGCCTGACAGTTACTCTGTTTCCTAGAAGCCACTGTAAATGCAGCTTCACTCTATTTTAGTTATTTATTTTTAACTCCTTTTTAAAGCAGTGTTTTGGTTACTCCTGTTTTCCTCAGCGCACCTTGGATAACTCTGTGCGCATGGCTGTCATTGCGCTGCTCAGTGTATGGTTGTAATAATAAATAATCAAAGAAAATAATAATTGATGCTACAGGTTGAACCTCCCTAATCTGGACTTCCCTAATCCGGCAACACCCCTGGTCTGGCATAGTCGGTGACCCAGTGGGTGCTCTGGGCTGGAACACTCAAGGGGGAAAAACTGATGGGTTGGGGCCAGGAGTGTTGTGGGACCAGGGAAGACTGGAGCTGGCAGTGGCCAGAGGAGCCGGGGGCCAGCGGCTGGGAGCTGAGCCCCTGGGAAGCGGAGTCCTGGTGGGCCGGGGGCCAGCAGTGGAGCCTCAGAGTCCTTGGAGAGAGGAGGGGCCGGTGCCCTGGGGACAACAGCTGGAAGCAGTGAGACTGCTTGACTGGCTACAGCACCTGATTGGTTGGGAGAGTCAGCAGAGCAGCTCTTAAGCCCAGCAGCAGATGCACTTAAAGGCTGCTCAAAGCATCAGGTGCTGCTGGGATAGCACCTTCCTTGTTCTAGCCTTGCCCCTGATTTGCCTCATTCCAGCTAACCCAGTTCTGACCTTGACTCAGGTTCCTGACATCAGCTCTGGCTCCAGTGTTGGCTCCTAGCTCTGGTTACTGACCCCTAGGCCTGGTTGCCCAAGTCCCGGTCACGGACACTGGGGTGTTTAATGCCTATTTTACTTCAGTCTTCACTAAAAAGTTTAATTGTGACCAGATACTCAACACAATTAATATTAGCAGCAAGGGGGAAGGAGCTCCACCCAAAATAGGGAGAGAACAGCTTACAGAATATGTAAGTAAGTTAGATGTATTCAAGTTGGTGGGGCCTGATGAAATGAACCAGAGCCAAGGTTGGTGCCTGGAGAGAGCATCTGGCCATCCTGACTCTAGTCTTGCCCTGCAATTCTGTTCTGATCATTGCCACCCAACTCCTCCTCCTCACCACCCTGGATGCCTCACACCCATTGCCATCCCCTTCACTGCCTCCACTCCTTGTCTTCCCCTCCCAGGCTCTGCCCTGCTCACCCCTGCTGCTCCCCCACTACCAGCCCCTGCAGGTTAGTTTCACTCTCCTGAGCAGAGGAAGGAAGCAGCCTTTTCAACCTTTTTTTTTTTAAAGCAGATTGCACAACCAGGAGCCAATCACGTGGGAAATTAAAAAACAAACAAACAACAATAAAGCAGAAGCCATGGCCTGGGAAAAGCCCCCAAACAAGTTACTTACAGAAATGAATAGGTGATTTAATTACATACACAAAGAAGCCAAGGCTGCTCCCCTGTTTCTACATCCATCCAAGGATCACATTAGGAATGGGAGTTCAGGTTCAGCTGTTTGTCCTCTAGGACCTAAATCCTTTTCATAGTCCCTGCTTTCCAGGCCACCCCTAGAGCACAGGGAACTGTGGCCACCAGTCTTCCTTCCTAGCTATAGGGCCTTGCTGTTGGCTGTATTAAAATGCATTTGTTTTACTAATCCCAGTTTAACAAACCATCCGGCCTGCTCTATGCAACTGCCCTGTCACTAGCATTATTTACCACCACTCCCAGCCAGCTATGTTAGCCACAGAATTTATCAGCAGTGATTTTATATTTACTTCCAGATCGTTAATTACAAAGTTGAATAGTGAGGGGGCTACAGCCAATCCCTGTGACTCCTCGTTAACAGCTCTCCCATTCAATGACAATGCCCCATTGTCAGTTACAAGGTCAGAGGTTTAGGTTGGACATTAGGAAAAGCTTCCTAACTGTCAGGGTGGTTAAGCACTGGAATAAATTGCCTAGGTAGGTTGTGGAATCTCCATCATTGGAGATTTTTAAGAGCAGGTTAGATAAACACCTGTCAGCAGGGCTGCCCAGGCTCCGGAGGAGCCCCCACAAGAACGGCCGAGGCTCCCTCCCCGGCCCCAGCCGGACCCAACCCCGCCTCCACCCCTTTCCCGGAGCCTCAGCGCATCCAGGAGCATCCCTGGACAGCGGTGCAGTGTGTCTCCAGCCGGCCCTGAGCTTCGCCCCACTCAGAACCACATGGTAAGGGTGCGGGGCTGCGAGCTCCAGGCTGAGCTCAGCTCCGTCCACCAGGGCCGGCTCCAGGCACCAGCCTACCAAGCATGTGCTTGGGGCGGCACCTTGTGGGGGGCGGCGATCGGGGTTTGGTTTTGTTGTTTTTGGTTTGGCCACGCAATGCTGGGGGGGGTGGGGACTTGGGCGGTGCAACGCGATGCTGGGGGGGGGAGGGGACTTGGGCAGCGCTTCGGGGGGCAGGGGCTTGGGCAGCGCGATGCAGCGCTGGGGGGGCGGGGACTTGGGCGGTGCGACGCGGCGCTGGGGGGGTCGGGGACTTGGGTAGCGCTTGGGGGGGCGGGGACTTGGGCGGCATGACGCGGCGCTGGGGGGCAGGGACTTGGGCAGCGCTTGGGGGGCGGAGACTTGGGCGGCGCAACACGGCGCTGGGGGGGCGGGGACTTGGGCGGCGCGACGCGGCGCTGGGGGGGCAGGGACTTGGGCGGTGCAACGTGGCACTTGGGGGAGCAGGGACTTGGGCGGCTCCACACAACGCTCGGGGGGGCGGGGACTTGGGCAGTGCGACACGATGCTTCGGGGGGGCAGGGCGGCGCTCGCGGGGGCAGGGCGGCGCTCTTTTTTTTTTGCTTGGGGCAGCAAAAATGTTAGAGCCGGCCCTGGTGGAGATGGATGGCAGGAGAGAGATCACTTGATCATTACCTGTTAGGTTCACTCCCTCTGGGGCACTTGGCACTGGCCACTGTCGGTAGACAGGATACTGGGCTGGATGGACCTTTGGTTTGACCCAGTATGGCTGTTCTTATGTTCTAACCTAAATGAACCCAAAGTTATGGAGACAGATATGAGTCAAGGAAGCCAGGAGAGTATCAGAAACCTGGAAAAATCTCTGACTGGATGGGCTCAGGCGTTTGGTCACAAGCTGACGTGGTTCAAAAGTTTTGGAATTTTTTTAAGCAGAATTTTTTTATTGTTTCTTTAAACAATCAACGAGTTTATTAAAAAAAAATCAAACAAGTAGCAAATATTTGACCACACACTTCTGAAACCCCAAACCATATTCAGGTTTTTGCAGACTAATTTCAGCTTTTCAATTAAAAACCCACAACAAATTTTCAAGGAAAGCAGACGTTGTCCATGATTTTGTTCTGCTTTTTAAAAACCCCTAGTTTTTGATCCAGAAAAAGTTTTGACGGAAAATATTTGTCCAACCCTTTTAATGAGCTTTAGTGCCTTTTAGCACTAGCTGATGCTGAGAACCAGTGATACCTTGTAAAGAAGTTTTCTCAAAACCTGGGTTTGTGCTGAGATGCAGAAGGTTTATTTTTCCCAGGGGCGCCCGTGGGTGTGGAGCAAATGGGTCAATTTGCGCCGGGCCCCGCAGGGGCCCCCATGAGAATATAGTATTGTATAGTATTGCCATTTTTTTATGGAAGGGGCCCCCAAAATTGCTTTGCCCCATGCCCCCTGAATCCTCTGGGCGGTCCTGCCTGTCAGGGATGGTCTAGATGGTGCTGGTCCTGCCATGAGTGCAGGGGACTGGACTAGATGACCTCTCGAGGTCCCTTCCAGTCCTATGATTCCATGATTCTATAAGCCCATGAGTGAATCCATCCCTGTTCAGCACATGCACAGTGTTTTCCTGACTCAGACTCCAAAACAGAAGCTTTTGAGAACACAGGAGTCACCAAAGCAAATCAGACCAGAGTCTGACTAGTCTGAGATCCTGCCTGTGACAGAGGCCCCAATCTCTGATCCATGACAATCTTACTTCTCATACCATGATGACTCAATTTTCTTATAACCTTTTGTAAGGAACTTTGTCAAAGGCTTGTGAAATTCCACAGGAACTTTTAGCTCATCTACCTTGTCTCTCTAATATCCTGGGACCAGCCAATCTACACTTATACCGCAAACACATAAACTGTGTCAGTGGGTTCTCCTTTGTCCACTGTTTTATTGACATGCTCAAAGAATTCTGATAGATTTAGGGAGACCCCATTTTCCTTTGCAGAAGCTGGGCTGGTTAGAACTCAGCATAGCATGACCGCACAGTTCTCTGTTAGTTATTGTTTACCAGGCCCTGCATAAAGCTCACCGGGCTGTAATTCTCAGGATTACCTCTATCAAATTGTTAAAGCTGGCTACAACATTCCCAGCCCTCTGATTCTCCAGAAGAGTAACTGATTTGAATGAGAGGTAGATTACTGTTAGCAGCTCAGCCATATCACTCTTAGGTCATTTCAGAACTCTCGGGCATTTGCCATCTGGTCTTGGTGGCTGCTGTTTCTTTAACTTACCAGTTTGTTCCAATATCTCCTCTTCACACCCCAATCCATTATCTTTATTTCATGAACAGAGCAGCCCCAACACCCTGCTGAAAACTGATGCAAAGAAATCAGATATTGTCTCTCAGTATTGTCCTTACAGTCCTCAATTGCTTCCTTTCCCCTGCTGATCCAAGACATCCTTCATTTCTCTCACAGGCTTTCTGATTCTGATGGACTGAAATAAATCCCTGGTATTTGGTTTATATCTCTGCCTGGTCATTCTTCTAATTCCATTTTAGCCTCCTAATTCCCATCATACACTTCACCTGATATACGGTGTGCTCCTTTTTCTTGGCTTCACAGGGTTAATATTTTCCATTTGCTGAAGGATCCCTGTTTTGGCTCTAACAACCCCTTGCCCATGGCCATGTGGGGTTACAGTATTTGTCCCCTTGCTGATTCTTTTGTTTCTCAGGGGTTCAGGTGTCTGGTTGTTGATGTAGCCTCCAAGCTGAGTCTAAGGATTGTAATTTCCCTGCATTTAGGTCTTTTTGACTCACTTCCCATCTGCAAGATAATGTGATATTGACTCATTTATCTGTTTTATTTTCAGACTAACTCCAGGCTGAGCTCAGTAAGTTCCATTCCCCCCAGTATCACCCTGTGTGACATTGTGTCCTGCTCAGTGTGTTGGTGTTCAGGGCATTCTCACCCCTCTGTCTGTGTTTGGTTGCAGGGTGGAGAAGTGCCCAGATCTACGCAGATACTGTACATACCACTGATGTTTTATCCATGGAGAGACCCACCTCCCCCCGGAACTCTCTGCTCCTTTCCCTGCACAGAGCATTTTCCTATGACATTCAATAGGCTGGAAACAGCAATGTCACTGGGGTGGATGGAAAGGGGCAGACAAAACCCAGGTTTATTGCAGAGCAGGGACATGTCCCCTTTGGGAAAGGGCTGATTGGTGAGGGAATGCTGCCCCCTGGTGTCACCTTTCCAGGGTCGGCCCTAGGAACCAGCATTCCAAGAATGTGCTTGTGGTGGCACTTCTCAAGGGGCGGCATTCTCGCTTTTTTTTTCTGCTTGGGGCGGCAAAAAACCTGGAGCCGGCCCTCCACCTTTCCAGAGCGGCTGTTCTTATCTGTCCACAATTTGCACTCAACTGCTCAGCTCTCGCCACCCAGCAGCAGGCTCAGACCAGGCTTTAGCCCACAATTTCCTTCTAACATAACATGCTCAGACAGGAGCTGTTCAGTGTCTCCATGGCTTTGGGGGGAGGAAGGCCCTGTCCTCACTGAAGGGCAGATGTAACCAGCTTGTGACACTCCCCTGACCCAGTTACAACAAACTATGGCCACCTGGCAGCTATTCTGCCTCACAGCGGTGGCTGAGCTCTGTGTGTGTGTTTGCTCCCAGCATGCTACCTGACAGTGTGTGTACCCTGGTGCATGCTGGGAGACTCTGGGCTGCTCCAGCAGGGATCAGAGAGCCCAGGGGACATGCACAGACTTTGCAACACAACTGGCTGGGGGTCCATGCACTCTGGGGTATCCTACTGCATAGAGCTGTGGAGAGGGGGGCATCCAGGGCAGTTTCACCAACACTGTTAGGGGATCCTTATAGGGCTGCCACCTCTCAGGTTCACAAAACTAGGACATCTACCTGCTCCACATACACAACCTAGTCCCCCACCCAGAGCACTGTGTCCCCATCCCACACTTGGGAGAGGGCACCAGCAGGGCCGGTGCAACCATTTAGGCGACCTAGGTGGTCACCTAGGGTGCTAGGATTTGGGGGGGTGCCATTTTCTTCGTCAGCAACTGCGGCGGCCGGATCTTTGGGCACCGCGGATGCTGCTGGCATTTAGGTGGAGTGAGCTGTAAAAGTTACTGGTGACCTCCCTTAATAACTAGCAGGCAGCCACTAGGAAAAAGCAGAAGCCTCACGTACACAGTAACCTGAACTTTTGAACTGTCTTTTCTCCTCTGCCTTAAAACAAAAAAAGCTGGCTCCAAACCGGTTTTCACTGACCAAATAACGGTTTCACGGGGTCTGGCAACCACCAATAAAGTGTTAACATGGCATAGTCTTTGTTTAAAAGTATATGAAAAATTTGTATGCAGCAGAGTTCTTTGTACCTGAGTACAGAACTCTCCTTTTTTCTGCAGAATAAAGCAATCTTTCCTTATCCCTGTCAGGCTGTTATTGGCTCTCAGCTAGACGAACCCGATATTTCAGTAACAGTTTCTGGTGACCCCAGACAGGACTCTCCTAGCTCGGACATCGGACTCTGGACGGCTGTGGCGAACAAGGAGCGGCGCCATCGGGGTGTTTAGCCCCTCTTCCTCACTTCACCGCGGCCCCTGGGGTTTGTGCTCTGATAAGGTGAGCCCTAATAGAATAAAAAAACACTATCTGGTTCTGGTTCTGTTCTGTTCTGGTTAACCAATTAATGTTTTTCTGCTTTATACATTTTAGCGTTACATGTGTGGGCGGAACTAAGCCTCTCGTTCGTAATTCCTCAGGGTGGAAGCCATAGCGTGCAAGGAAGCTCTGAGGTCGAATTGGGATCCTTCTGTCCCGTCCCCTGTAGCAGTCAGTGTCAGTAAAAGTAAAAAATCCTGAATTAGACCATAATTCCCTCTGCTCTCTGTTTAATTCTCTGTCTGAGTGTCAAAAGACAGATGGGTGGGTCTCAAAGAAAACCCTCACACAATCCTGACTGCCATTCCAGCAGGTACTGTTTGTTATTCAATAATAAATTTGTGTAATGCCTTTTTCAGTATTCCCCTAGATCAAGACAGCTGTGGATAGCTTTGGATCCAGAAGAAAGCCAGAAAGCATCTGTAGTAATGCAAATTATCTAACTAATAAGGTAGAAGCCACTGAAACCTGGGCTGCCTATAAAACAAATACAAGAAAATATAGGGTAATTCCTCTGTTTTGCTTGAAATCAACAAGGGTATTTGTATATTTTAAGCAATGATTGACTGCCCAAAAGGCATAGACATCTGTTTTTTGTCTTTCAAATAATCAGAGAAAACTGATGCCAGCTGAACAGCATTTAACGTACCATGCATTTACTGGCACAATAGGAATTATGTTTTGTGTTCTATGTCCTGTATTGTGGTGTTTGTCTCGTGGCCAAAATTGTTGTATTTAATATTTTCATAAAATAGTCTAATTTAAAATCAAACAAAAAAGTTACATTAAAATGCAAATATTTGTTTTATTCAACTTAAAATACAAAGTGTTTAAATAAATCAGGAAAATGTAATATACTAAAGTCTAATACATTTCCTTAAAACTAAAAGAAAAAAAAACTTCATTGGCCAAATCTTTTAATTAAAAAAATTGTTATTAAAATGTGCACTCCAACAGTCTTTGGAAGCAAGGACATAAAAAGTTAACCACACTCCCCATATTGTACATGGAATCCTTCTGGCTACCTCAGATTTCTAGCCAGAGGGCCGGGGAGGGTAAAAAGCTATTGGACACCAGAGGTTGTATTAAGTAAATTCCTCAAAGTGAGTGTGCTTGTCCTGGCTTGTTGCTCCAAAGCTCTGTAATAAGTTATTTTAATAAAAAAGTATATGTAGCATACATTAAATAATAAAACTAATGTACTGTATAATAAAAATGTTTATAGTTAAAAAAAGGTGTATAAGTAAAAAATAAAAGTTTCCTTTGTAAGTTAAAAAAGCCAAAAAACAAACGAGCAAACAAAAAACAAAATAAATTAACTTAAAAATATAGCTAGCAAGCTCAGGCTAAAGATAAGACACTGGCCCCATTCAAGGACACCGCTCATAGCTAAAAGTTGGCTGACAACCAAAAAAAGGGGGGGGCTTAAATGTGCCCAAGCAGCTATAAAATCTGCAAAACACTGCCAGGCACTAATGAAATGTGTTAGGTTTCTTTTCTCACATGTAAAGAAGCGCTACCCAAAGACCCTAGCAGCCCTGCCACTACTTGGAACCAGGAGACTGGATCTATGTAAAGGTCCACCAATGAAAGACTGCTTTGGCTCCATGCTGGAAAGGCCCTTATTAAGTCCTGCTGACCACCAACACCACTGTGAAGTGCCAAAGACTGACTGCTTGGACCCATAATTCTCACTGCAAAAAGACCCCTCCACCTCGGGAGGATTCTCCTACTGATAATTAGCCTATTCCTCCTTCTAGCTCTACTGTGCCTTCTGGACAGCAAAAAAAAGGACAAGGTGAAGTGTTAGTAACCTCTCCCTTGTCCACTAACAAACCTACTGTGCCTTTGAATTTTTCTAAAAAAATCAAAACCATTACAGGGTAATGTGCTGGTAACCTCTCCCCTATAAAATGCTAAACCACAACTGTTTCAAAAAAAAAAAAAAAAACTCACTCCACTAAAATTGCCAAAGTCCAGAAATTCCTAACTAAAAAAACATTAAAAACTAATCCTAGTAAAAAAACAAAAAATTATAAACTGACAAAAAAAATTTGTGGGACCCATGCTTAAAAATGTGGTATTAATTAAATTTTAAAGTTTATTCTACAGGCTGCGCCCTGTGTTTTAAATAAATCCTTCAACATATATTGCTCTCCCTAATTAAATTTTAAATAACAAATACCAAAGGCACCTTGTTGCCACTGCCTCTGCCATCTTCTCAATTACACTATTACCTGTGTAATACATCCAAATACAAACAATGCCATATATTTAATAAAACCAATGGCCAAGGCCCTCACACTTTAGTAATTTATTTAAAAATTGTTTAAAAAAAATGTTTAAAGTTCAAAATATCCCATATAAGTAAACAATTAAGTAAAGAATAAATGGATCAGTAAAAATAGAAGTATATGATATCACTACAAATAAACCCAAAAAATCTGTAATTAAAATTAATAAATTCCATAATAAAATAAATATAATGACTATTCCTAAAATTTGTACTGTATTACATAAAAAAAGCTCTTATTGTTATTTGGTTACCCAATTAGTAAATAATCAAACAAATACCCAAAAAGTTTGTTCTGCCACTAAAAATTTTACCTGTATTAAAACCATTCCAGTAACTAATAATGTAACCTGTACCTTATTGCAATACATTCCCTCTTATGCTATTAACATTAATGCCTTCAGAAAATATATAAAAGTATACAACCAACAAATGTGGTATAGCCCTACACCAAAAAAAAATATATTAAAATATCAATAAACTGTAATTAATACGACACTAAAAACTATCAAATGTACATTGCCCTTATCCAGTTTCCAAATCACCTCTACATACCCAAATTGCTCACAAGGGGCTGCCATTAAATTAGCACAACAAAGGGCCTGGGTTATTTTCTCTGGAAGAAGAGGGACCTAATTAAATCCCTATGGGATGGGGCCAATAGTGCAGCAGCCATTTGGAATATTCTTAAAAGCCAAGAACATAATAAGAAATTGGGTCAACTAGAAAAGGCCACTAGCCTTATTTCTGGAGCTCAGCTATCCCAAGTACAGGCTAAAGTTGGTAAATTACATGTCATTTCCACCCTTAGTTCTATAATCCAGAAGTTACTGACAGAGATGGTATTAAATATCGCTAAAGCTGGGAAGGCATTGCAGTAGAATCTAGCTTGTTCAGGAATTCAGGATTTCCTGAATGACCAGCTAATGGCCATTCGAAATAATCTTAAGCACCAGGCTTGGCCCACTGCCCTTCCAAACACATCAGAAGTACCATCTGATCTGTGGTCATGGAGACATATTTGGACACTTTCTGGGTAAAAGTGTAAACATTCACAGTGCTCCTTCCAAGCATTTGGACCGGTTAGGGGGTGTGGGCTCCCACATAACGAATCCTACCGGGTCCATGGGGAAGATGCATGTGGGACTAAATTATTCACCGTAACATCTAAAAAATTTAAACACCTGGTATACCTAACTAATTTATAGTCAGTGCCCCTAAAATAACACCTGACATTTTGAATAGGAATAGGAAGTCAATAAACTTTTTAGTTGTTAAAACCCGTACAGCTTCAGTGTATCCGTAACTGAAGCCAGGAGAAGTTGTCACTGTTCATAACTGCGTTATCTAATAAAGTAAAAAACAAAAAACTATGCTGACAGGACACCTACTTTTTTCAAGCTAATAATAGCTGTGTGTATGTTAAAACCACCACAATGCAAAATATACATTTTAATCTCATTACCATTGCAGGCAATCATATTGTTTATTGGCCTACAAATAAAATTTTGCAAGTAGCCTTAAATTCCAAATGCCCTTTAATTAAACCAGCTTAGTACCTAATCGATTTCAAGATTTGCTTTCATTGTTACCAAAAGTTGAAAAAATCTCTAAAATACAAAAGCAAATTCATATGCTTCAAAATATATATATCAAGCTAAAAATTGCCTTTCATACAGCTTATAAAGTGTCTATTTTTTGTACTAAGTATAATGTATTATGCTTTATAACTAAAACTGTACAACAACCCCATCATATTATCGCTATAAAAATGTTATTGCTTATATTGCTATTAGTTAGCTTAAAATTATATTATTGTTGTTGTTGTAAAAATGTACTAAAAGTAATACCTTTCATGTCCATGCTAATCATGCATTGTCATTACAGCCAATCAAAACCCCTAAAATTAAAACATCTAATATAAAATCTAAAATCCATAGCTTAATGCAAATAAAAGTTTAAAAATATTTGTTGTACTAAAAGTACAAAAAAAATATAAAAATACAAAAAAACTAACAAAAATTTATAAAAAATCTTAATGCATAACAGTCTCTGTTAGCCAAAGTTAAGCTAGCTGTAACCCTAATAATGCAAAATTTATAAAAGCAAAAATTATATAAAGCAAGCAAAAAAAACTGTATAAAAAGTTGTTTTAACCTTATATAAATAATATGTAAATAAACTGGAATCTCTCAAAAAAATATCATAATAACCTATGTATAAACAAAATGCAGCTGTTTCTTCTTATTGTCTAATACAAAAGTATAAATATTTGTGTAATGCTATAACCAGAAGCTCTGCTATCCGTAAAAAAACCAAACAAACCCAGTATCTATCCCTCCAGCTTAATCGCAAATTGTGTAACGGGCCTGACAATTTGGGCTTGTCAGGCCCGAAGGGGGGGCTGTAAAAGTTACTGGTGACCTCCCTTAATAACTAGCAGGCAGCCACTAGGAAAAAGCAGAAGCCTCACGTACACAGTAACCTGAACTTTTGAACTGTCTTTTCTCCTCTGCCTTAAAGCAAAAAAAGCTGGCTCCAAACCGGTTTTCACTGACCAAATAACAGTTTCACGGGGTCTGGCAACCACCAATAAAGTATTAACACGGCATAGTCTTTGTCTAAAAGTATATAACAAATTTGTAAAATTTGTATGCAGCAGAGTTCTTTGTACCTGAGTACAGAACTCTCCTTTTTTCTGCAAAATAAAGCAATCTTTCCTTATCCCTGTCAGGCTGTTATTGGCTCTCAGCTAAATGAATCAGATATTTCGGTAACAGAGCGGAGGGAGGGGAGCACGGGGAGGGCCACCTGCAGCAAGTACGGGGGGTGGGGGCGGCACACAGGGGAACTCCCCACCTCAGCTCACCCCTGCCCCGCCTCCTCCCCGAGCACGCTGTGGCTGCTTCACTTCTCCCGCCTCCCAGGCTTGTGGTGCCAATCAGCTTAAGCGCCGCAAGCCTGGGAGGCGGGAGAAGTGAAGCAGCCACGGCGTGCTCGGGGAAGAGGCGGGGCAGGGGTGAGCTGGGGTGGGGGGGTGCCTCAGGGTGGAAAGGGGGGAGTTGCCGCGGGGGGGGGTGCCTCAGGGCAGAGGGGGGGAGCCTCTGGGCAGGGGCTCGGGGACAGGGGAGGGCACAAGGTGGAAGTTTCGCCTAGGGCGCAAAACATCCTTGCACCGGCCCTGGGCACCAGCCCCCACTGGCTTCTGTTCCTGGGCTGCCTCAGTTACTATTCTCACAAAGCAAGACATGGTGCCAGACCCACTCTGCTTCCCCCGGCAGTGCCCCCCAACGCCCAACAGCCAGTACCTGCACTGTGGTGAATGGATCCTGCTGGCTCCGAGCTCCCCATCTCACTCACTGCTCCCAAGATGCCCCATCCCTGCAACTCCCAGGCACTCTGGACCCAGAGCTCCCTCTGTGCAGGCACCGACACCCCACAGCTCCCCTGCTACAGCCACCCACACACCCGGGGCTTGTAATGTCCTGGGCAGACTCACTTAAAACCCCCAGGGCCCTGGCCCAGCCCCAGAACAACTGTAACCTAGACTTGAGAGGTCACCTAGTTCAGCCACCCCGCACTGGGGCAGGGCCTGGACCAGGGGTTGGCAACCTTTCAGCAGTGCTGTGCCGAGTCTTCATTTACTCAGTCTAATTTAAGGTGTCGTGTGCCAGTCATACATTTTAATGTTTTTAGAAGGTCACTTTCTCTAAGTCTATAATATTTAACTAAACTATTGTTGTATGTAAAGTAAATAAGGTTTTTAAAATGTTTAAGAAGCTTCATTTAAAATTAAATTAAAATGCAGAGCCCCCCGGACTGGTGGCCAGGACCCGGGCAGTGTGAGTGCCACTGAAAATCAGCTTGTGTGCTGCCTTTGGCACACGTGCCATAGGTTGCCTACCCCTGGCCTAGACCATCCCCAGCTGGGCTTTATCCAGCCTGTTCTTACAAACCTCCAGTGATGGGAATCCCACAACCTCCCTTGGAGCCGGGTCCAGAGCTTCACTGCCCTGAGAATTAGAAAGTGTTTCCTCATCTCCAGCCTCAACCTCCCTTGCTGCAGATTGTGCTCATTGCTCCTTGGGCAGGCCCTCGCCCTGCCAGCTGGGGGCACTGGGAGTGTCACCAAGCCTGAGCATCGCTGTTATTGCACTACAGGGGGAAACCACCTGGTTCAGGGGGGCTGTGAGGGCAGCTGGGGCCTTTCACTCCCCACCAATCTCAGCCCAGGCTTACAGTCTCGTTCCCAGCGGACAGGAGCTCACACCATCACTCAGGGTACGTCTACACTACGGGATTATTCCGAATTTACATAAACCGGTTTAGCAAAACAGATTGTATAAAATCGAGTGTGCGCGGCCACACTAAACACATTAAATCGGTGGTGTGCGTCCACGGTCCGAGGCTAGCGTCGATTTCTGGAGCATTGCACTGTGGGTAGCTATTCCGTAGCTATCCCATAGTTCCCGCAGCCTCCCCCGCCCCTTGGAATTTCCGGGTTGAGATCCCAGTGCCTGATGGGGCAAAAATCATTGTCGCGGGTGGTTCTGGGTAAATGTCGTCAGTCACTCCTTCCGCTGGGAAAGCAACGGCAGACAAGCATTTCGTGCCTTTTTTCCCTGGATTGCCCTGGCAGATGCCATAGCATGGCAATCATGGAGCCTGTTTTGCCTTTTGTGACTGTCACCGTATGTGTACTAGATGCCGCTCACAGAGGAGATTCAGCAGCGCTACACAGCAGCATGCTTTTGCTTTTGCATGACAGCAGAGATGGTTATCAGCCATATTGTACCATCTACCATACCATAAATAGGTAATAAGATGATCGTGGCTACCAGTCCTTTTGCACTGCACCATTTGCTGCTGTCATAAGTGCCCCTTGCTGAGATCAGCCAGGGACGCAAAAGCCAAAATTGGGAATGACTCCCTGAGTCAATCCCTCCTTTTTGGTATCTAGAAATAGAATCAGTCCTGCCTAGAATATGGGCAAGTGTATTAGAGAACCACTGTATCATAGAACCAGAAAGCACAGCTGCTCTGTGTCAGATCCTGCAGACATTATGAGCTGTATGTTATTCACAGGGGGTGCTCCTGCAACAACCCCACCTGTTCATTCTGTTCTTCCCCCAGCCTTCCTGGGCTACCATAGCATTGTCCCCCCACTTGTGTGATGACACAGTGACTTGTTAGTGAGAAATAAGTGGAAGGCAGCCTCCAGCTGCTATGATAGTCCAGACAGGACATTAAGCAGTGTGTAGGAGAGGAGCCCAGCATCCCACTGCTAGTCCAGGGGCAACTGAATCTTTTCTTTACACATGAAGGGTGGGGGCTGATGGAGCTCAGCCCCCTGTTGCTATGATGAAGATGGTTATCAGCCATATTGCACCATCTACCAGGAAAAATTAGGGGCAGGCACCCTTGATTGACCTAACTGATGCTAGTCGGCATGGTTACCAGTCCTTTTGCACTGCCCCATGTGCCAATAGGCTGATGATGATGATGGATATCAGTCTTATTGCACCATCAGCCACCCATGGCAGGGGGGAGCATGGATGTTGGTGTTGAGTGCTGCAGCATCGTGTCTATCTGCAGCATTCAGTAAAGATAGGGTGACATGTAAAAGAGTCAAGAGAGGATTGTTTTCCCTTTCACTTCTGGGGGTGGGTGGGGGGGAGCGTAAATTGCCGAGCTATGCCCTGACCCACCGCGGACACTGTGTTTGACCCTAGAAGCATTTGGAGCTCAGCCAAGAATGCAAATACTTTTCGGAGACTGCAAGAACTGTGGGATAGCTTGAGTCCTCCAGGCCATGAGCGTCCATTTGATTCTTTGGCTTTCCATTACGCTTGTCACGCAGCAGTGAGCTGAGTTCCTGCTATGGCGTCTGTCTGGAGATATTTTAAAAATGATTTTGAATTTCGTCTTCTGTAACGGAGCGCTGATAGAACAGATTTGCCTGCCCTTACAGCAATCACATCCGCATGGTCCATGCTGGAGCTCTTTCTTTATTTTGATTTTTAACTGCCTCGCCACACGTGCTGATCGGAGCTCCACGCTGGGCAAACAGGAAATATTCAAAAGTTCGTGGGGCTTTTCCTGTCTACCTGGCCACTGCATCCGAGTTCAGATTGCTGTCCAGAGCAGTCAGTGGTGCACTGTGGGATACCACCCGGAGGCCAATACCGTCGATCTGCGGCCACACTAACCCTAATCCGATATGGTAATACCGATACTAGCGCTACTCCTCTCGTTAGGGAGGAGTACAGAAACCGGTTTAAAGAGCCCTTTATATCGATATAAAGGGCCTCTTAGTGTGGACGGGTGTGGCGTTAAATCGGTTTTATGCTCCTTAAACCAGTTTAAACACGTAGTGTAGACCAGGCCTCACATGAATGGCCATCACTCACCGGCCACCTCCGCAGGGAAGCCAAGACCTGAATGGGCCGCAGGGATGATTGTTCCCCAGGGAGAGGGTCCAGCAGGTGTCAGAGATGAGCCACGTTGGCAGGACAGTGAGGGGCTCACACGGCTGCTGTGACGTCCTCGTTCCATGGTTACCCAGAGCTCCAGCAGCCGATGGCCCCTTTACTTTTAGGGAGCTTCCATCACTCCTGGGGGAATATCATCCTATATCCTGATCCACAGGCACATCTGTGTTTGCTGGGTGCGCAGAGCTCTCTGGGTGGAGACACTTTCACACTGACTCAGGAATTGGTGGTGGGAGGCCCCACTGCCCAGGAGGCTGAGGGCTCTCACTCCCCTGCCCTGGGGGTGAAGGGAGGGGCCCTGGGGCTGCTGTTCCCCGTTCCAGGAAGGGGGTGAAGGGGATGTGGACACAGACAATGTCCCCTCTTGCACTGTGAGGGGCAGACCTGGCTCCACCCTGGGCTTCAGAGCCTGAGCTCCAGCCTGAGCCTGAATGTCTACGCGGCTATTTTTAAGGCCAAAGAGGGAGCCCTGCAAGCCTGAATCTGTCCACCCAGTTCTGAGACTCGCTGCCGTGGGCTGTGTAGATGAACCCAAAGTGTCTCCAGAGTCTGGGTGTGAAATTTCCCAGCGTGTCTGACCCAGGGCTGGTTAATGAGAGCGAGGGGGGTGGCTGGCACAGTCGTTAGATGGAGACGTGAGCCCCTGGGGCTCTGAGACGGTCTCTGTGACTGTGGTCCGCTCTGGGAGATGCCCAGGTGCAGCTGCAGAGGGTCTGTGCTTCTGGCAGAGTCCATGGGACAAATGGCTCTGGGCAGAGAGTTCAGGGTGGAGCTGAGTCTCCATTTGCAGCCTGATTTGTGGGGGTGAGATCAGGGGCTGTGGGGCAGACATAGACAAGCTTCCTGGTTACCTATAATGCAAACCTCAGCAATTATGACTCAGCTCTCATCAGGAAGGATGCGGATCAAGCTGCCCTTTCTGTGACACCCAAACCCCCTCCCCTCCTGACTCGGTCATGCTGCTGCATACCCTTTGCTGTAACAAGGGCGAGGCGAATGAGGCACTTGCTTCAGGTGCAAAAAAGCCGAGGGGCGCAGAAAGTGGTGGAGGAAAAAAAAATCCGCTGGCAGGCACAGAGATATCTGTAACCGAGGTGATCTCCCCCTGGCCCCACCTGCCACCCCCCCCCCCGCGCCACCCCCCAGTGTCCTCCACCCCCCTTCCTGGACCTGAAGCAGAGCAGCTCCATGCTGCCTCCCTGCAGCTACTGCTGCCGCAGGGTCCTAGTGCCCCCACGTCACTGCCAGGGCAGACTGACTCTGAGCCTGCCCTTCCCCCTCAGACCCTTTCATTTTCCAATGGGACCCTCCAGCAGCACAGCCCCCCACACGGCCCGCAGTCACTGCTCCTGCCCCATGCTGGGCAAGGAGGCAGCCCCAGTGAGGCTGGATCTGAGAGAGGCCCTAGGAGCACATGCAGTGACAGTGGTGGGGGTGAGTGTGCTGCTGGGGGGCAGGAAAGGGGGGCTCCTCCCCCAGAGCTCGCTGCTGCCAGCAGGGAAAGGGCTGGGTGGAGTCCTTTTCTCTGGCCCCTGTCCTGGAGCAGCCTGCCTGCACCCCAACCTCATCCGCAGCCCTGCCCCACCCCAGAGCCCACACCCCCAGTCAGAGCTTTCACCCCCACCACACCCTCAACCCTCTGCCTGAGCCCTGAGCCCCTCCAGTACCCCAAACACCTCATCCCCAGCCCCAGACAGAGCCCTCACCCCGACTCTCGTCCTGAGCCCCCCATACTCCAAACCCCTCATCTGCAGCCACAACCCACAGCCCTCACCCCTGCACCCCATCCCTCTGCACCCCCTCCCATCCCCAAACTCCCTCCCAGAACCTGCACCCCCTCCCTCTGCACCCCCTCCCATCTCCAAACTCCCTCCCAGAGCCTGCACCCCAATCCCCTGACCGAGCCTAGGGCCTGCACCCCAGACCTCCTCCCTCACCCAAACTCCCTCCCAGAGCCTTGGGCGGGTGGGCGGGGGCAGAGTTTGGGCGGGGGCGGGTTCTGGGTACCACCAAAATTTCTACAAACCTGCCACCTCTGATCCTGCCCTGCAGACCTGAACTCCCAGCATTCTCAGGACACTTGCTAATCCCTAGTGGCCACTGCTGATATCCAGCACCTCCCACCTCTCAACCTGTGAGTCCCTCTGTGATTTGGAACTGGACTGGAATCAAAGACCATCTTGGAAGCAACATTACCAGCCCAAGCAGTCAAAAATAATGAGTTGACCCCCCAAAATCACAGGCTCTACCGCCGCCACTTCGTTCATTCTTCGGCGGCAATTTGGCGGCAGGCCCATCCCTCTGAAAGGGACTGAGGGACCTGTCGCCGAATTGCTGCCGAAGACCCAGCCCTGGGGGAGGGAGCAATTTTATATTCTTGCCTCGGGTGCAAAAATACCTAGTTACGGCTCTGGCATACGCCCACTTACAGCCTGCTGGCTTGGCTACTTTTACCAATAAGCAGTCGTGGTTCGGCACTTTACTGGTCTGCCGAGATCTCCCCGTACACTGCTGGGGGCTGGTTTGGGAATAGTCATTAGGGACAAGGAGCCAGGAACCAAGAACAAGACCAATTTCGTAGCTTGCAGCTCCAAGTCCGTTTAGTCAACACCAGACGCTCTCTCTAGATTGTCCGGGGTCAAACTGTGCTCACAGCGGCTGCTTGGCTTTTGCCTCTGCCTCTCTGTTCTTGTCTGTTCTCTGGTCCTCTGCATTTTGCATATTTTCACACACACGCTCTCCTACCCAAAATACTGCTCAGCAAAGCCCTTCTGTCCAACCCCCCTGGGTGGGTTCACATACCTCCTTTGTCTTAGCTAGGGACTGGTGATAAATTTATCCTAACGGTTATGTTAACTGAAGGATGAATTCACATCCATCAGTCTCAGAGAGTTTTTAACTTGACCCATATCAAGGTTTCACCCAGTTCATAATGATACTAACCCGACTGTTTTTCCTGTACCAACTCTCTCAATAAACTTTGAAAAGTTGCACAAGTGAACAGAAGCATTATTTGAATCTACCCTGTAAGGGAAGGGAGGGGAGGTAGAGGCTGTGACTGCTCCAGGAGGTCGCCATTTTGAGCTCACAGATGGAGGCTGGGGGATGGACAGATGCTCAAAGGGAAAAGACAATTAGTAGCTGGGGATGTGCCCACCATGGCATGGGCATGTTAACAGTCAGTGGTTGGGGCTTCAGTCCGAGTTAGAAGCCAATTGCCTGGGCATCCAACTCTCAGTTTGAAAACTTGTTCAGGGGGCTGAACAAAGGGGGAGAGTGTAGGGGGAGAGAGGAAGGTGGGAGCTGGAAATTCGGAAAGGCTCCTAGCTCACATCCACCAGAAATGGCTGAGGCCATGGGGCACCCAGAACAGCAGTGAGCCCAGCAGTACAGCATAACAATAATACATTGTAAAGAGGGATCCTTACACGCCAAGCTCCCCTCAGTCAGATCTTCCTTCTGTGTCCTGGGCTGGGTTTGGGGCTGAGAATCAGGGCAGCTTCCTATAAGGCAACGCTCAGAGGCCTGAGTCCCGAAGGGATCCTGGCTTTCCGGGGACAGGGCCATAGCAACAAAGAACGTGGCCCCCTCCGAACATATGTCCGGGGCCCCTTACAATGCAGAAACTGGAATGCGGTATTTATTTTATACAATATACAGGGTTCATATTATGTATACATAGGCCTACAGTGTACATGTATTCCGTATTTACGCAAAGCGCTTCTTTCGAGCCTTGTTCTCCGCAAATTGGTTAATCAATGCGTCATAGTCCAGAGATCTGGCAATCTTGTTTTTGATTGAGATAACTACAAGTGCAGAAAGCCTGTCATCTGTCATGGTTGAGTGCAGGATATTCTTGATCAGTTCATTCTGCTGAAGCTCCTTTCAGCACCGGCGACAGTAACTGGTGTGGTCAGAAGAATTCTGATGCAAATGCAAAGATTCGGATATATCTCCTGAAGGCTGTTCTTGCATATGTACGTTAAAAAATTGTTTGCTGTGACAAGTCCTCTCTCTTTCTCGATGACATAAATAAAATGATTCAATTCCATTATGAGTTCGTTGGCATCAATGTCTCCCATTTTTCTTTCAAAATTTTTGCTGTGATTCTCCAGTTCATTTTCTCTGTGACACTGCTTCAGGCTGTTAGCGTTGTACAGAAATCCAAACAACTTATACCACTCCACGAGTTGGTCAAATCGCGACGAAACAGAAGATATGGCCTGATCAGTGAGAACAAGAAAGAACTGCGATTTGAATTTTTCTTTGGCAGAAAGACGACTCGAATCATCAGCACATTCGTAATCAAACATTCTCTTCTTACGTCACACCCTGATTTCTGGAAACACCTGCTCAATACCCATATGCTCTACTATTTCACGTGCATTTGTGACCACAGAGTTATATCCTGTATTTCAATAGTCTTCCAAAAACTTCATTGTAGCACCGACTTCTGCCTGCAGTATGTCAATTGACACATCTGGTGACTGAATTAATTTGCTGGTTTTATTGACGTGAAATAGTATATCGTACCACGTGTACACAGTCAGAACAAAAGGCCACGTAGTAACATGGTCTAAAAGCGCACCGGCTTCTGTTGCTGTATTGCCATCTTTCTTTTCGAGCGCATATTCTCGCAAAGATGACAAAGCATTGCACAATTCTTCAAGGTGATAACGCAATGGCTTCACAGCATCAATTCTCGACTCCCAACGAGTGTCCGATAACCCTTTAACAGATATTGGCATATGTTCTTGAAGTATATCCCAACGTGAAGGTGACGAAGAAAAGATAACGTATATTCTGTTAATCAGACCGAAAAAGTCAACGGCATATTTCGATGACTTTGCCGCGTCTGAGATCACAAGATTCCAAGTGTGAGCTCCACATGGCACGGCCATTTATTTCTAGCATGCGGGCTTGAACTCCTTTATTCTTTCCTCTCATATTTGTGCTGTAATCATAAGCTTGGCCTCTCATGTCAGCAATGTCTATTCCTAAGTTGTTTGCCTTTTCAAGAAACACTTCCAATAAGCCCTCACCAGTTGTATCATGAACATTAAGAAAACCAACAAACGCTTCACGAATATTGACACCATCTTCACCGTTGCATTCAACAAAGCATAACACCACAGACATCTATTCTTCATGTGACACGTCGGGAGTACAGTCCAAAATAACTGAATAATATTTTGCTTTGTTAAGCTTCGCTATGTTGGCCTCTTGAATGTTACTGGCAACAAGTTGAATCAGCTCATTTTGGATCTGTGGACTGAGGTACTGAACATGTGTCTCTGCCTTCTTAATCCTCTGTAAAAGTTCGCTGAGGACAGTATCATACTTTGCAAGCAATTCAAACAGTCCCAAAAAGTTGCCATTCGAAGGATCGCCGAGCTTTTCATTACTTCCTCGAAATGCCAAGTTTCTTTCGGACAAGAAAATAACGACATCAACCATGCGTTTGACAACATTTCTCCAGAAATCTCTTTCTTTCAGAAAAGCCTGCAATTCGAGTTGGTCAATAGATGTACGGTTTACTATGCCTGACCGAAGGTCAAACCATTTCACCATACAGTCTTGATGACCTTTGCCTGTTTCATGCTGCTGAAGTCTTTTTGACAGTGATTTCCAAGCAGATGTTCCACGACGTAGCGGTATGTCGCCAGTGCCAAATAATTTACAACAAAAACAAAAAATGGCATCTTTCTGAACTGAGTACATTAACCATGAACATCTTATTTTCTCGCCATTTGCCACGGTTCGATAGAAATGAGTACTTGTGAACCTCCATCTTTCCTCGTTAAATGGAAATTCGTAACTTTCATTCTGCTGCGGTGGGCCACGTGCAACAATGTCACACACTTGCCTGTCCGATATTATAGACGGCCAATCTCCTGGATCATCAGTCAGTGGTTCAGATTCAGATACTTCTTTCCCGGCAGCAGCTGGAATATCTGTCACAGTTTGTTTGGTAGAACAACTGGCTTCACCTTTGACCTCACTTGAAGCACTTCTGGATACTTCTGGATACGATTCGTCGCTGCTAGCGCTGTCCGTTTCATGTGCCTGTACCTGTACGTTGGATAGCAGCGCAAAATACGTTGACAACTTTGGAATTTTCTCAAGTTCCTTCTCGGCATCTTTTGCTGCCTTTCGTTTACTAGCTCCGCTCTTATACGTTCTCTTAGACATCACAAAGCACGCTTCTGCGTTGGAAACGATAAAAAACTAAACAACTAAATGAATAATATTTATCCGCCGACCGCCATTATGAACGCAAATACACATTCTTTGAATGGGTCCAACTAAAATTCGAAACTGACCAACAGACAACTGATGTAGCCAATAGCATTATGATGTATCATAATGACTTCACGGTTTTGTCAGTAAAACCGACATGGATTGTGCAATAGCGTCAATAAATGTCACTTACCTAGTTATACCTTACATTTTTTTGCCACTTTTAGGGGCCCCCTTCCTTGCAGGGCCCCCTCCGGGCGGAGGGTACGGAGGGCGCTCGCTACACCTCTGTCCGGGGAGATCTCCTCACGGCCCTCTCCGTGTTCCTCCTCCAGTGACTCTTGCTGCTCGGCTTCGGGGCTCCACTGTCCTTATGGTGGCGTCATTGCATCCACATGAGCAATAATCCGCAAACTAACTTAATTCACATTGAATTTAGCGCACTTTTAAAGTGGAATCCAGAATTCACAACAAGTGGGGAGTCGGTGCGCTTTATGGGTTTGTGTTATGTGCACACAGGTATTTTCAATCTGCATTAACTTGAGTTAGTCTAGACTTAACCCCCGCCCCCCCAGAGATAAGCCCCTAGATTCCAAGGGCAGGGGCTGGGGGTTGGCTCTGCGCTGTGTGACTGAGCCCTCGCAGTGCAGGCTGATGCTGGAAGGCAGCAAAGGCAGAGAGAGCTGTTTCTTGGGCACAGCGCTGGAGTATTGGGCTTGGGATTTCTGTAGGCGCCTGTGCACTGTACATCCCCACTGCTTTTCAGGGGAACAGGACTCACTCTGTGTTTCTGTAAATAACCAGATGACACTGACGATAACCCTGACTTCATGTCTGCAATTGCTCATCCAAATGGATCCCGGCTCCCCCAGCCAGGTCCAAAATTTCAACTGCTGCTCAGCCAAAGAGGCATCGAGACCTGTCAGAAATCATGTGATGTGAGCAGGCATGGAGCAAATCACCTTGTATATTCATTATGTTTGATGTGATTGGTCACTTAAATCCCCTGGGTTGAAAGCACCACCAGACTGGGATGAGAGGGTTTGTGTGTGGACAGAAGGCGGGTTAGGGCAGTGCCTGACTTAGAGCCTGAGTTAATTCTGCCATGGAGACAGAGCCCTTTAGACACAGGCGCTAACTTTTGTTTTTCCCACAGGATGCTCTGGCCCTGCTCCACCCTAAGGCCCTGTCCCCGCGGGGCATCTTCCCCCAGGCCCTGCCCTCACTTCACCTCTTCCTGCCCCTACTCTGCCTCCTCCTGTACCTGTAACTTGCTCCTCTGCACCCCCTCCCTGAGCCTTCCCGCCCACCCGCCAACCTCTCACTCCTCTCTGCCCCCTCCCCGAGAGCCTCCCACCATCCGCTTGCTAATCAGCGGCCAGCCCCAGGGCCAGCCAAATAGAGCTCGGGGAACAGCTGATTGGTGGCCAGCCTCAGGACTCCTGCAGAACAGCTGATTAGCGGCCAGCACTAAACAACTGTGGCTGGTGGGTGTTGAACACTCCCTATTTTTTTCCATGGGTGCTTGGGCCCCAGAGAACCCTCGGAGTCAGTGCCTGTGCTGTTAGCGTAGAATGCAGCCCCCGGATTAGGTACAGCAGGTTCCTGCCTGCCAGTCCCGATACATAATGAGGAAATAAAACTTCTTTATCAACTACCAGAAAGCCCAAAGCAAAGAGGTGACTCCTGAGTGTTTCACGTCACTTGGAGGCATTTACATTGCAGACCATGAACCACGAAGCTGCACGTCTCTTCAGATACCTGCTTAAAGCAACCCAAATGTAAACAACAAGCCATTGTCAATCTCTGACTCAGCCCAGTGAACTGGTCTGAGTGGTTTGTGAAGAATTGTACAGAGGTGAGAAGTTCATATAAATAAATGTTTCTGCTAAGACTCCACAGCTCCAAAGTGCTTCACGAGTAAATATTTTGTATGATTGCCACATCTGGAGCAGTCAATCGATTAACAACAGAGAAATTTTGTTTTTAAAAACTTTCTCTCTACATGGACACCCTCATAGACCTCAAGTACACAGAGAGCAAACAGACCCAAATACAAACAGAGACCGTTACTGTCAAGGTTCCTTGCCCACTCTGGACTTTAGTGTACAGATATGAGGACCTGCATGTGAACCCCTAAACTGAATTACCAGCTTAGATTTGGTTTTGCTGCCACCACTCCCAAATACTAACTCCCTTCCCTGGATAGTCTTGAGAGCCTTCTTCACCAAGTCCCTGGTGAACACTGATCCAATCCCTTGGATCTTAACACAAGGAGAATTTAACTATCCTTCCTCCTTTCCCCCACCAATTCTTGGTGAGTCCACATCCAATCCCCTTGGATCTTAAAACAAGGAAAAATCGATCAGGTTCTTAAAAAGAAGGCTTTTAATTAAAGAAAGAAAGGTAAAAATCATCTCTGTAAAATCAGAATGGAAAATAACTTTACAGGGTAATCAGATTTGTAGAGCCCAGAGGAACCCCCTCTAGCCTTAAGTTCAAAGTTACAGCAAACAGAGGTAAATCTTCTCAGCAAAAAGGAATGTTTACAAGTTGAGAAAACAAAGATAAACCTAACACGCCTTCCCTGGCTATTATGTACAAGTTTGAAATATGAGAGACTTGTTCAGAAAGATTTGGAGAGCCTGGATTGATGTCTGGTCCCTCTTAGTCCCAAGAGCGATCAATCCCAAAGCAAAGAGCCCACAAACAAAAGCCTTCCCCCCACCAAGATTTGAAAGTATCTTGTCCCCTTATTGGTCCTTTGGGTCAGGTGTCAGCCAGATTACCTGAGCTTCTTAACTCTTTACAGGTAAAAGGATTTTGGTGTCTCTGGCCAGGAGGGATTTTATAGTATTGTACACAGGAGAGCTGTTCCCTTCCCTTTATAGTTATGACAGTTACACACAGGTGTGTCCTGTTTCCAAAGCTCAAGGCAGCCATTCCAAAAGTCACGCCCCACCCACTATATCTACGTGTCCTGGCTTGCTCATCACAATTCTTTGGTAACCCACCAAACAGTTTCACATTGCAAACTCACAGGGATGTTCTGCAGAAGGCAGCAAAGAATGTGCTGCAGGTAGAAGGAGGTGGGTCCATACTGTTAGCCAATGGGCGTTTTTGAGAGTGCTGCCTCCCATAGGCGGCCCATTCTGGGCTCCTGTGACTTAGGGTAGCTCCCCTGGCTACCTTAAATTACACTGGGGGATGGTTTATCCCCTCCTTCCCCCCAGAGCAGCCTGGAATAGCAAGGATGCAGAAGTGGTGTCAAGTGACCTTTGCCATCTCCCCCAGAGCTGTGAGTTCTGTCCTGCATGTCCCAGAGGTCCGGCACAGTATCGCACCCTGTGTTTCTAGACCTTGTGGTTGCAGAGATAACCCTGAAAAGGAACTGAGTGTAAGTGATGCAGTGATGCCCACCTGAGTCTGCAGACAGCCTGAACCCATAGCGCTAAGAAATGGGAACTTCTCCATTCCTCACAGCGCAGGGGACTCGTGATGCCATGGAATTCTGCGCGTCTGCCACAATTCACAGGTTGCCGCAAGTTTTATCTTCTGTGTCCCTGCCCTGCTGCAGACAGGAGTGGGGGGAGCCACCCCCTCATCTAAACAGCCAAGGCCCCAGTCAGAGAAGGAATCTTCTCTCCCTCTTTCAAACATGTAATAGTCCAACCAACACTGAGCAAACCCACCCTGGATACTTCAGTTTTCACCACTATTACCAGCATCGTATCTATTCCTGAGCGAGCTGAGAGGGGAGCTAGCAAATAGCCTTCCACTAGCTCATCTAGCTGGAGCTACACTCTAGACACGGCTCGCTCTGGATTGAGGCCAGGCCATTGAACTGCAACTGCTTTAGGGGCACACATGGATGATCTCCTGTCACTGGACAGGTGGTTAGAAAACTGACTAACGAGCTATGAACTCCTGCTCACAAGATGCTGTAAAGGAGCGACATTTGCACTCCGCTCCAGAGTCTGCACATGCTGTGTGGGGTCAAACTCACCCTGCCCTGGGACTTTGCTTTATTCATAAGGTAAGTCACAATAACACAACAGGAACTCCAGCCCCAGCTTTCCTCCCAGTCTGGATTTTCCTAGGGCTCCTCCTGTGGTGCCAGCAGAGAGTGGGCGCCACACGTCCTGGGGTGGCTGACAATGGGACTTGCTCACAGAGGTTGAGGTCCCCGGCTGGCCCCTGGCTGCCCAGAGGGAAGGGCCTGTGCACTCACAGAGCTGGGCACAGGAAGCACAGAGGGGTCCAGGTCTAACAGAGGCAGATGTCCCGACCAGTCCAGCCCATGGAATTTCACTACGGGCCAGAGTTTTGAAGGTACAGCGGCAGGGGTGAAAGTAACTTACAGAACTTACCGGTACTACCGGAGTCCTGAGGGGGCGTGGCCTCATCCAAAAGAGGTGTGGCCTCAACCAGAATTGGCAGGGCCTCTCGAGATTTAAAGGCCCTGGGGCACCAGCAGTGGCTGAGGGCCTTTAAATCAACCGGGGGCTCCCAGCTGCAGAGGTGACTGGGAGCCCCTGGGGCTCAGGGGCAAATTAAAGGGCCCCCTGAATCAGCCGCCGTGGAGCTCCGGGCCTTTTAAATCCCGGCCCCAGCCTGGCAGCCGAGCTCAGACATGGATTTAAAGGGCCAGGAGCTCCCACCGCTGCAGGGAGCCCCAAACCCTTTAAATCCCGGCCACCTAGCTGCAGGCGGGATTTAAAGGGCTCTGGGCTCCCCACCACTACGGGGAGCCCAGAGGCCTTTAAATTCCAGCCATGGAAACCAGTGCAGTCCAGCACGGCAAACAGGCCCTTGCGGGCACGCCGTATCGGACCGGCTTACTTTCACCTCTGTACAGCGGTGCCTACAGAGGCAGACAGTTGCCTACTGGGTACTCAAAAGCTTCTAAGCAAGTAATGCACCCAAGGGAAATCAATAGGAGTCAGGTACCTAAGGGCTATTCAACCCAATGGGAGCTAGGCACCAAGGGCTATTGAAACCAAAGGGAGTTAGGTGCCTAAACAGAAGCACTTTTGAAAATCCCACAAGGTACCTAACTTCCTAATTGCTAATTTCAAGGAATCAGATCAATCAGTCACTATTTTTACAGAGCTTTAGAGAAAGTGGTGGACAGAACCCAGAGGAATTGTGATGAATTTCCTGGAAAGAACCGATCAAGACAATAAAGGGTGGGTGGGGGGAGGGGACAGAGAGAGAGAGAGAAGCTGCACGTGTAGTTATGATGTTTATGACACATGTACATTGTAACTGAACAACCCAGTCTGACAATTTAATAGTTTATTTTGTTAAGATAAATATTTTGCATTTCTTCAAATTCCACAGTCAAAATACAAATGACGTTATTTAGAGAAGTTAAAGTTTAATATAGATTTGAGGGAAGAATCAAAAAATAAATGTAAATAATTCCAGTTCTAAAAATATGGTTAGATGCTTGTTTTTGAGATACTGTTGAAATGAAAATTAAAATATTCTTGTATTTACACCTTGTTGCAATAATATTTTCTAAATTAGAATAATTTTTATTCTTTCATATTTTACATTGAGATTTCACAGGGGTAGAAAATTCTGACCGGAGTGAATGACCCCATCCCCCACCATCTGCTACCCCTGGGGCTGGGGACGGGGAAGGTGGGGGCTGGAGGTTCCCAGGTGTCCGGTTTTCGACTGGAACCTCCAGCTGAAAAGGGAAACTGGCAGCGTCCGGTCAGCACAGAAAGTCCAGTTGCTGCAGTAACTGGCCCCCACCACTGGGAGTGGGAAGAGCAGCAGGGCTGGGAGGGGCCAGTCTGTGCCGCGGGGTCACTGTCAGGGACAGAGATTCCCTCCGGCCTGAGCTGGGACTGGGCAGATTATCAGGGGAGCCGCGTTTGTACCCCCAGCGTTGAGACAGGGACAGAAGAAAGGGTGGAGTTTCCCGGAGAAGGTGCCAGTGAAAGTGAAGAGATGGGACCTGTCAGTCACATTGTAAAACGAGACCTCGCCCGCCTCATAGTCCAGGAAAATCCCCACCCGGCTGGGCCTGACGCTCATGGGGAGAGGGGTCAGTGGGGAGGTGAGGGCCTTGTATCCCCCATCCCTCAGCCACAAGACCCAGTATCCATTCCCAGGTGTGTATGTGACCTGCCCCTTCCTGCTCAAAGATTCCCTACAAACCCCCAGTTCCCATCTCGTCTTGTCTCCCACCTCCACCTCCCAGTAACACCTCCCGCCCGCGAACCCCTCAGTGCCCAGGACACAGACACAAGGATCAAATCTCTCAGGGTTGTTGGGCAGATCCTGGCGTTTGTCTCCGTGTCTCACATGTTTCCGATCCTCAGATAGGACGAGCCAGGGATGAGCCGTGTGTGGATCCAGAGTCACCTCCACTGGGGAGAGAGTCACAGAGTCAGGGCTGGGGGCAGGGGCTGGTCACTGGGATCAAAGGGAAATTAACCTGCGTCCCCGTTAATCACTGGGGGGAGGGGTTGTGGCCTGAGGGGAGTCAGGGCCCCTCTGCCTGTGAGGAGACAATGAGGGGGAAGGGCAGGAGGATCGGGGGAGGGGTGGGAAGGTGTCAGGGGAGGCGGGGGAGGGGAGAGGCTGATGCTGGGAGAGGAAAGGGGAGGGGGAGGTGACAGGAGCAGAGGGGGGAGGGAGGGACATGGGGCAGGCACAAGGGCTATGGGGTGATAAGGGAAGGGAGGGGCACCAGGACAGGGGTGTGAAGGGAAGGGCAGGTTCCAGGGGGCTGCAGGGCGGTGGGGAGGGGTGGGCTCCATGGGAAAAGAAGGGGATGGACCCCAGGGAAGCAAGGGAAGGGGCAGGCACCAGGGGGCAGAGGGGTGTGAGGGAATGGGGGAGCTCCAATGGGGCAGGGGAAATCAAGGGGCGGGTGAGCTGCCAGGGGGTGAGATGAGGAGGAGTGGGGAGGTGGAACCATGGGGGGGAGCGAATGAACAGGCACTGGTGCCAAAGGGGCAGAATGGGGGGTGTGGGAGCAGGTGAGCAGAAGGGGGGCAGAGAGAGGGGTGTGGAGAAGGGCAGGCCCTAGGGGCAGAGGTGTGTGCAGGGAGATGTGGGCACCAGGGGGGCAGAGGAAGGATGAAGGGAGGGTGGGGCCCAGAGGTTAGGAGAGGGGGAGGGGAGGGGTAAGGCAGTGCTGAGGTGAGGGGAAGGGCTGAGACCAGGGGTCCCAAAGGGGGGCGAGGGAAGGGACTTGCACCAGGCAGGCAGAGGGGGCAAAGGAAACAGCAGGCACCAGGGAGGCAGATGGGGCCAGGGCAGAGCTGGGATTTGGGGCAGAGGAGGAGCTGGCACCAGGGGACTGGAGGGGTGGTGAGGGGTGCAGGTGTTACGGAGCCAGAGGGGGAGGGGAGGGGCAGGGGTGAGAAATAAAAAGAAGGTGGCATGGGCGATGGTGGCAGAGGAGCAAGAGGAGAGCACGGTCAGTGGGGCAGAGGGTGGTGAGGGGCTGGGCACCAGGAAGGAAGTGTACACGGGGAGAGGCAGGTGTTGGGGGGCAGGAGGAGGGAAGGGGCAGGCAGCAGGAGGGTGGAGGGGGGGGAAGGGAAAGGGCAGGTGCCAGGGGATTGAGGGGGTTGAGCAGAAGGGCAGGCACAGGGAGGGCTGAGGAGGGGAGGGAGAAGCACCAGGGGGCAGAGAGGGGTGAGAGGCAGGGCAGGTGGGTAGAGGGAGGCGTTAGGAGAGGGGATTGGTGAGAGGCAGGTGCCAGGGGATCAGAGTGGGGCTAGAGGAGGGGTGGGCGCAGGGGGACGAGGGAAGGGGCGGGTGCCAGGGGTCAGAGAGGGTGGGGACAGGGGCAGGAGTCAGGAGGGCCGAGGGGAGTAAGAAGGGCGAAAGCCAGGACAGCAGAGGAGGGTGAGGGGTGGCCATCAGCGGGTGGGGGCAGTGATGGCAGTGGTAGGCACCAGGGAAGCAGATTGGGGTGAGAGGTGGGGTGGGAGACATGGCACAGAGGAGGGAAAGGGGAGAGGTGGATGCCAGGACATAGCGGGGGTGTGAAGTGATGGGAGGGCTCCAGGGTGCAGAGGATGTTTGGGGAGAGGGGCAGATGCCAGGAGGGCAGGGGGAGAAGGGATGGGCTGTTCCAGTGGGGCAGAGATGGGTGGAGAGCAGGGGCGTGTGCCAGGGAGCAAAGTGGGAGTAGAGGGGCAGGGCCCAGGGGAGCAGAAAGGGAGTGAGAAGAGAGGGAGGGATGTTGGTGAGGGGTCAGAATAGACGCAGGGTCCAGGGTCCCTCACAGGGGTGAGGGAAGGGTAAGGGAGGGGCAGGAGCCAGAGAGGGGTGAGGGAGAGGCAGGCTCCAGGGAATCTCTGTTGCTTTCGGGCCATGTGTGGTTGGTTTCTCGCTCAGAGCAGGTCGGTGCTGTCCCCACACACACTGGGGGTGCAGCCCTGCCCCAGGGGGAGCAGCTGGGACTCTCCATGCTGGCAGGCCCCACAGGCCCCACCTTCCAGCCAGGGAAACCCCACAGCCAGGCTCTCCCCTTGCCGGGCTGAGCCCCACCCCCACGGGGGCAGTTGCCTGGATTGGGCTCACTTGGGGGGCATTACAGTGGAAGATTCGGAGTGGGGTATAAATGCAGATTAATGGGCTGTTGCTAATGAGGCCAGGGCAGTGGGGAGGGGAGGGGGCATTTCCCCACTTACTGCCCCCCTCCATCTGAGAGAAGCTGCACCAGGGACCAGTCCCAGTTCACACCTGCACAGCGCGTCTGCACTAGGGGTTTGCACTGGTGCAGCTACATCAGTGCAAGGAAACCCCGGCAGACATGGCTGAGACACTGCTGTGCCAGGGGCCGTAACCCCTCCCCTCACTGGGATTATGGATCAATAATTACAGGGTCACTGGAGCAGGGGAGCTGGACTCTGGGCTCCCAGGTGGGGGCCCGACCCACTGGGCTGCAGAGTCGTTCTCACCCCCACGCTCTGGCCCAGTGCCCATGGCAGTGTTCAGACACAGGGGGACGTCATCAGACACCTGGAGCCCAGCGGTTCAAGCTCTCATGGCATCACACGGGGGATTGAACCTGAGGCTCCCAGCTGAGGGCCCAGCCACTGGGCTAAAGGCTACAAGGGAAGTGGCGGCACCTTTTTCTCTTAATTGAAACTAGTCACCAAACCCGACATGGATTCACGAATAGTTTCTCTTGACCCGAAATATAATTTTGCAGCAAATAAACTATTTGTCCAAAACATTTCACCCAGCGCCACTGCAAACCTGTCTGAGCAATTTAGGAGCCCCAATCCCAGTGATTTGCAAGGAGAGACTGTCAACATCCCCAGAAACGCAGTTACAGGCAGGCCAGGCTCAGGACATCAGCTATGAAACACTCCAGAGCTGCTGTTTAATTTGCCCTTTGCAGACAAATGACCCCTGGGCCCAGATCTCACCCCCACAAATCAGGCTGAAAATGGAGACTTGGCTCCAGCCTGAACTCTCTGCCCAGAGCCATTTGTCCCATGGACGCTGCTAGCGGCACAGACCCTCTGCAGCTGCACCTGGGCATCTCCCAGGGCGGATAACAGTCACAGAGACCATCTCAGAGCCCCAGGAGCTCAGGTGTCTCCATCTAACGACTGTGCCAGCCACCCCCCTCGCTCCCATTAACCAGCCCTGGGTCAGACCCGCTGGGAACTTTCACACCCAGACTCTGGAGACACTTTGGGTTCTTCTACACAGCCTGCAGCAGCGAGTCTTGGAACAGGGTGGACAGATTCAGGCCTGCGGGGCTCCCTCTTTGGAATTAAAAATAGCCGTATAGATTTTCAGGTTCTGGCTGGAGCTCAGGCTCTGAATCCCGGGGAGGAGCCAGGTCTTCCCCTCACAGTGCAAGAGGGGACATTGTCTGTGTCCACATCCCCTTCACCCCCTTCCTGGGATGGGGAACAGCAGCTCCAGGGCTCCTCCCTTCACCCCCAGGGCAGGGGAGTGAGAGCCCTCGGCCTCCTGGGCAGTGGGGCCTCCCAGCACAGGTTCCTGGGTGAGCGTGAAAGTGTCTCCACACAGAGAGCTCTGTGCACCCGGCAAATACACAGATGTGCCCGTGGATCAGGATCCGGGATGGTGCTCGCCCCAGGAGTGATGGAAGCTCCCTAAAAGTAGAGGGGTCACCCACTTGTGCCAGCCCTTCTCCCTGAGCTCCTGTCCCCACACCCTTGAATCCTCGCTCTCACACTGCCCCTTCTTCCTGTGCCCCTGCGTTCACACCACCTCTTCCCCACAACACCTTGTCCCCCTGGTCTCTCCTCTCGGCCCCTCCCCCATCGTCGCTCACCCTTACAGCTGGTAAAAAGTGGGAGGGAACAGCCCTCCCATTGGTAAAAGTGATGGGGCCATGGCCCCTGGCCCCCCTCTTCCAGTGCCCCTTACTCATTCCCCAACCCCAGTAGGAGAGGACCCTTGGGGCAGTGTCAGTGAGTTCGGTGCTGGGGGTATGAATTGGGTTTTACACCCGGCTGCTGGAGCTCTGTGTATCGAGGGTATAAGGAAACAGAGGCTGTGTGAGCCCCCCACTGTCCTGCCAACATGGCTCAGCCCTGACAGCTGCTGGAGCCTCTCCCTGGGGAGGAATCGTCCTTGCAGCCCCTTCAGGCCTTGGCCTCCCTGCGGAGGTGGCTGGTGAGGCTGCCATTAAAGTGAGTTACAATGTGAGCTCCTGTCCACTGGGAACTGGACTCTGAGCCAGCCCAGCACCGCCAGCCATTCAGTGCGATACCAGCGATGCTCAGGCTTGGTGACACAGGCAGTGCCCCAGCGGGCAGGGCGAGGGCCTGTCCAAGGAGCAATGGGCACAATCTGCAGCAAGGGAGGTTGAGGCTGGAGATGAGGAAACACTTTCTAATTCTCAGGGCAGTGAAGCTCTGGACCCGGCTCCAGGGGAGGTTGTGGGATCCCCGTCACTGGAGGTTTGTAAGAACAGGTTGGACAAATCCCTGCCCGGGATAGTCTAGTCCCTGACCTAGCGTGGGGGGCTGGACTAGGTGATCTCTCGAGGTCCCTTCCAGCCCTGCATTGCTCTGGTTCTAGGTTACAGCAGTTCCTGGGGCTGGGCCCAGGGCCCTGGGGGCTCTAAGCCTGGTGAGTGGCATGTGACAGAGTTAACACTGTTAGTGACCATGGCAGCTGGCAGCTCAGCATCCCTGCCAGGGGTCTGGGCTGGCATGTGGCTGCCTGTACCTGGCTCAGCAGGGTGTTACTGGGCCATATGGACAGGACCTAGGGCTGGCACCTGTCCATAGGGTTGCCAAGCGTCTGTTTTTTTATTGGAACGCCTGGTCAAAAAGGGACCCTGGCGGCTCCGGTTTGCACCACCGACTGGGACATTAAAAGTCTGGTCAGTGGCGCAGCGGGGGCCTGGGACTAAAGCAGGCTCCCTGCCTGCCTAGGTCCGTGCAGCTCCTGGAAGTGGCCACCAATTTACTTCCCTGGAGTTTGAAACTTTTCTAGCAGAACATAACCAAGTGTCAGCCATAGTCAAGCCTCCCTTTGAATACAGGTTGGCTCTGGGGGTCGGAGGAAAGGTATCAAGAGGGCTGGTCCTTTTAAGGGAGTCAGGGACCAGACTACCTGTGACAGGCTCCTGTAAGGGAGAATGAGACAACCCACACCAACTTGGAAGTAATTAAATCCCTAGGTGGCTACTTGGCAGCGAAACAGCTAATGAGGCTGATAAAGGGTTACCAGGGCTCAGCTGAAGGGATCCCAGGGACAGGAAGCTGCTGAGGAGAGGAGCTCCCAGGAGAGCTCACAGAGCAAGGAGCCTGGAAGGGGCTATAAGCAGTGCTCCCCAAACTGTGAGTCGTGCCCCCCTAGAGGGTGTGTAGGAACATTTGGGGGGCCTGACAGGGCGTGGACCAGCTCCCATGGGTGGCAGGAAGGGAACGTCACCCAGCCCTGCTCTGCCCCCAGCTCCACTCCGGCCCCACCCTCAGCCCCAGCTGCATCTCCGGCCCCGACTTCAGCCACCGACTCCCGGCCCTGCTCCACGCTGAGAACCAAGCTGCAGCCCCAGCCCCAAACATGGTTCTGCCCCGGGCTGAAGCCCCCAACTCCCGGCCCCAACCGCAGGTCCACTCCCAGCCACGGCCCCCAGCTTCTGGCCCCAACTGGAGCCCCGTTCCTGGCCCAGCTCTTGACAGCAGCTCTCACGGTTGGGGCGCAAACCAGCTAAGGAAGGACATGACCAAAAATGTTTGGGGACCACTGTCCTAGGCAGAGGAGCTCCCCTAAGGGGGAGGAGCTGCCAGAGATGACAATGACAGCAGCAGCTGGAGCAGGACAGAACCCTGGAGAGCTGCCCCTGGCTGGAGAAAGTGGATGCAGAGAATAAAGGCACAGTCTGAAATGACCCAGCTCCAGGAGGGAGGGCTGGAGTCGTCTGATTCCATGATGGAAACTAATCCAAGCCCAGGTCTGGGAAGGACTGAGGGCTCCTGACTTGAGGACAGTGAGGAGCTGCAGTGAGAGCTGGAGGCTGGAGCAGAGTGAGGGAAAAGATTATATTTCGGGATTTACTTGGACTCAGAGTGGACCCCAGGAGGGGACTTTTCTCTGAGATATTTTGGACTGTGGGGCGTAATTTAAGGAGTGCTGAAGAGGGTAAACTGAGGCAAGAAACTTGCCAAGATACCCTGAAATGGCTGAGGATGGTATCAATAACAACACTCACTGCCCAGCCCCTAAGGTCTGCATGACAGTGCGGGGCCTTCCCCATTGCACACGGGGACCCTGAAGCACAGGAAGCCCTGGTTACTCTGCCCCACACATTTACCCAGAGACTCCCCTGAGCTGCCGAACCCGGGTCCCTGGGGTCAGAGCACAGGCAGTCGAGTGGCACTGAGTGGCCAGGGCTGCTGGGGCGGGGGAAAGGAAAGGGTTAGTCTCAGCAGGGTGGCACTTTGCTGCCCAGCCCTGGCTGGTCTCTGCCCTCTGGGTGCAGCTCAGGGCGTGTGTCTCTGAGCAGGTCCCTGCCCACTCACCCGCCATTTGCCCCAGACACAGAGAGCCCAGGTGCCGAGGGAAGGAGCAGCCCCAGCAGCGCCGCATTGACCCTGGCACGTGCTGAGCCTCCAAGCGCAGCAGCAGAGGCAGCGGCAGAGAGAGGGGCTCAGCCATTGAGAGCAGCAGCGTCCCCACCTGCAGGGGAGGGGTCAGCACTGGGACAACAGGCCGGGCTGGGTCAGGGGCTGGGAGCTCTGGCAGCGAGCGCGGTGCCAGCACAACAGCCCTGCTGGAGACCCTGGGCCTGGCCAGCCTGGAGCAGCCAGCGAGTGACTCAGGGCCTGGGACCCTGCCCAGGAAGGGGCTTCTGGGGGGCTGACAGGAGGCTCCCCAGGGGCTGGTGATCCCCTAGAACGAGGCACTGAGCTGACTGGCTCAGGATCCCAACAGGCTCAGGGGCCAGGGTGTGGAATGGCCCAGAGCCCAGCCGGGATGTGCTGGCTCCAGACAGTCACAGACAGGAAGCTGCTTCCCCCACAGCCTGGGGTTCCTGCTCCCCGGAGCCCTGAGATCCTGGCCCTGCAGCCGGCACAGACTGTGCAGCCTCATCAGCCGGGAGAGACACACCCAGCTTGGCCCCTTCGACTGATCCCTGCTGGCGGGGGGGGGGGGGAGGAGAGGAGCGGGGGGGGGGGTAGGAGGAATGGGCCAGTTCAACTACCACAGAGCGAGCTCACTGAACCTTCCCTCCCTCCTCTCCTCTGCCTTAGCTTCTTCTCTGTCCCTTCTCGCTGTCAGGTTTCTGCCTTTGCCCCGGGTCTCCGCACTGGGGTTGTGGGAGGGGTTTGGATGGGGGCAGCTCACGCTCAGCCGTTGTGACAGGGTCACACTCTTGTGAGTGAGTCTCACTCACTGAGCAGCAAACCACTGACCCAACCTCACACTGGGCTGTGCTCAGAGCAGACGAGGGGCCCGTAGGATTCAGCTTGTTACCCAGTAACATACGGCCCAGGTCAGACCATAGCAGCCAGACTGGCCCCTCCTCCAGCTCAGAAAGCTGGGCCAGCCTTGGCTAATGGGGGCTGGGGCAGTGCTGAGCAATGGCCACACAACGCAGCCCTCCCATGTCCCAGGAGAGAGGCACAGACACGTCATCCGTTACCCATCTGTGCAGCTCCCAGCACGATGGGCCCAGTCCAGGCCTCACAGCACCTGGCTCAGGGACACCCAGTAACTGAGCCATGGAGGGGTCAGGATGTCAGAGTGACGGCGCCTGGTCAGACACCTGGGCAAGTACCAGCAGGTGGCTGTAAGTAGCAGGCAAACTGCCCAGCACTCAGCGCATCAGCCTCCAGCTATCACAGCTCCAAGCCTGTCATCTGGGTGCAAGCGTGTCCTGGGGTCCAGGCTCTGTCCAGATCCCCAGGCACAACACAGCTGAATGTTCCAGTAGAATCCACTCACCTACAAATCTCTTCAGTGCTTTCCCCACGTCAAGGGAAATTTTATACACGTTCTTCAGGTCAGTAGAAACAGCTTCTGGTTCCTGGAGTTTCATATTCTTACTCCTACGAAGAAAACGTCCCATCATCCCAGAACCACCACCACGAATATAAGAGCAATGAACATAGGAAACACACCTGCTCAAGGTGCTTTTCACATCCTGAAAGGAAAAAAAGAGAATCAATGTTCTGTATTAACACAATGTGCATAAAATTGTGTGAGTTTCACTCTGGGTATCAAACTTTTATCTAGAAAACAGATCAACCCTCCCAGGCTTCACTCCTTTGTGGTAAAATCTCGTACACTATTTTGCATTAACACTTCTTTCATTTATGTAGGTGAGACAGGAATTTAGCTAAAGGATTCTCCCTTCTAGGCACCCAACGCATCAGTATCTGTGTTTATTGCCTGAGTTGGGTCCAATGTTCTGGAGTCAGAGTAGGGATGGATTCAGCTCAGTATCATTCTTGTATCATCCATTTAATCTCCCATGGCCTCACTGGGTCTCCATGAGGAGAATTCCCCTCTAACATGAACTGGGATATTTTGGAACTGGTGGAGCCCTTAGCCGGATGTTCTGTTTGTCAGTAAACCACAGAACACATTTACTCTAATTGTTCGGATCCAGACCCAGGGATCTGAGCAGGGCCGCCCAGAGGATTCAGGGGGCCTGGGGCAAGGCAATTTCAGGGGCCCCTTCCATAAAAAAAATTGCAATACTATACAATACTATATTCTCGTGGGGGCCCCTGCGGGGACCGGCACAAATTGCCCCACTTGCTCCCCCCGACAGGCGGCCCTGGGAAAAATAAACCTTCTGCATCGCGGCACAAACCCAGTTTTGAGAAATCTTTTTTACAAGGTATCACTGGTTCTCAGCATCAGCTAGTGCTAAAAAGCACTAAAGCTCATTAAAAGGGGTGGACAAATATTTTCCATCAAAACTTTTTCTGGATTGAAAACTAGTGGTTTTTATAAAGCAGAAAAAAATCATGGACAATGTCTGCTTTCCTTCAAAATTTGTTGTGTTTTTTTTTAATTGAAAAGCTGAAATTAGTCTGCCAAAACCTGAACATGGTTTGAGGTTTCAGAAGTGTGTGGCCAAATATTTGTTGCTTGCTGTGTTTGATTGTTTAAAGAAACAATAAAAAAAATCTGCTTAAAAAAAATCCAAAATTTTTGAACCACCTCAGCTTGTGACCAAACGCCTGAGCCCATCCAGTCAGAGATTTTTCCAGGTTTCTGATACTCTACTGCCTTCCTTGACTCATATCTGTCTCCATAACTTTGAGTTCATTTAGGTTAGAATATAAGAACAGCCATACTGGGTCAAACCAAAGGTCCATCCAGCCCAGTAGCCTGTCTACCGACAATGGACAATGCCAAGTTCCCCAGAGGGAGTAAACCTAACAGGTAACAATCAAGTGATCTCTCTCCTGCCATCCATCTCCACCCTCTGACAAACCGAGGCTAGGGACACCGTTCCTTACCCATCCTGGCTAATAGCCATTAATGGACTTAACCTCCATGCATTTATCTGTATCCTAGAGACTGGCTCCATGAGGTCCCTCACAAACTGGATACGGTTACTGGGGGTTTGTCTTTAGTATAGCTTATGTATATACTCCACCAACTGAGCATTTGAGGTTGTTCCAGAATCTGGGGTGAGCCTATGTTGTGAAAAACTTAAATGCTCAAAATAGCACATGCATGTGAATGGACACAGGGTGCTAAAATTAAATTAACCCAGGGGTTCTCAAAATGGGGGTCAGGACCCCTCAGGGGGTCACGAGGTTATTACTGGGGGTCGCGAGCTGTCAGCCTCCACCTCAAACCCCGCTTTGCCTCCAGCATTTATGATAGTGTTAAATATATAAAAAAGTGTGTTTAATTTATAAGGTGGAGGGTCCGCACTCAGAGGTTTGCTATGTGAAAAGGGTAACCGGTATAAAAGTTTGAGAACCACTGAATTAACCCCTCTGGAGTCTCAGGGAATGTAGGAGAGGGGGGGTCTCCCTTGGCAGGGTTGGGAAGGAGGTAGGTGGTGTACAATATTGCTCTTCTCATGTGATCCCTCCCCCAGTGGCTAATTTTAAATGAAGCTACCCTCCCCTGACATGAATCTCCCTATGGCACTGAAATTAAATATAGGCTATAATTTGGCATTTGAGAAGTGAAAGGGATGGTAGCCCTAATGGAAAAGCTAATAGCTTGGCTCTTCTGCAAGCCTCAAATTGCTGAATGAGCTTTAGGGTAGGGAAGGCTGTGCCTCCCAAACAGACTGGCCCTTCCCCGTATCCGACCCCCACCCACTTCCTGCTTCCCGACTGCCCCCCCCAGAATCCCTGACTCATCCTGCTCCTTGCCCCCTCACCATTCCCCAGAGACCCAGCCAACCACCACCCTGGGACCTGTGCCCTGACTGCCCTGTCCCCTATCCACCCCCTGCTGAGTCCTGACAGACCCCGGAATGCCCACAATCTAACCCCCACCCCGTTCCCTGTCCCCTGACCACTCCCCACAACCTCTGCCCCCTCCCTGTCCCCGGGACTCCCTGCCCCCCCCCCGGCCCCTCACTTGGAGCCTCAGCGCATCCAGGAGCTTCGCTCAACAGCGGCACAACGTGGCTCTGGCGGGGCCTGAACCCCGCCCCGCTCAGAGCCGCGTGGCCAGGGGGCGGGGCTGCGAGCTCCGGGCCGAGCGGAGGGAACTCAGGCCCCGCTGGAGCTCGCAGCCCTGCCCCCTGACCACGCGGCTCGGAGCCGGGCGGAGCTCAGGGGCCCCGCCGCAGCCACGCTGGGCAGCTGTCCAGGGACGCTGCTGGATTCGCTGAGGCTCCGGGAGAGGGACGGAGACGGGGTCGGGCTGGGGCGGGAGCCTCGGCCGTTCTTGTGGGGGCCCTTGCGGAGCCTGGGGCCTGGGGCAAATTGCCCCACTTGCCCCCCTCTCTGGGCGGCCCTGGATCTGAGTTCTAATTCTGGATGGGTGGAGAATTTTGATGCTGTCTCACCTTTAGCAGCTCAACAACTGGTTGCTGACACTTCTCCTCGATCTCTGTGATCAGCTGCTGCAGAGAGGAGCTTTGCTGGGAGAGTTTGGTTACATTTTCCTGTAGTCTCTGCAGAGTCTTCCTCTCCTCCTCCTCCAGGCTCTGCAGAAGCAGCTGCTCCTCCTCTCTCAGCAGTGTGTGCAGTTTGTTAAATTCACCTGCAATCATCTCTCTCTTGTTCTTCACTTTCCCCTGGAGATAGAAAAATAGGAAAGGCAGAGAGAAAACGTGAGCCAGATGTTGAGTTAAACAGACTGGGCCTCTATCCATGAAGCAGGGAATGTTAAATCACTATCAGGTTTGTAAGGATATTTACTTTGAGAAACGTACCACAAGGGGTTTGTTTTAGTTCAGAATTAATAAGGCCAGTTCCATAGTGGGGTTGTCCAGGGTGCTTTGTAAAGCCGCAGTATGTTCTTGCAGGTGGCATGGGATGGACACAAGGGAGTGGGGCACACATGGGTGTTGGGCACCCAGGGTATTGTCAGAGCTGGCTTTGGCCTCACCCAGCCTGCCTGAGCACCCCATGCCCATGTGTCCAGTGACCAGCCAGTGTCTTCCTCACACATCCCACGCTCTCTGTGGGGATTTCACTGTGAAAGGCAAGTGAACTGGCACAGACATTGTGTCCCATGGGTTCATCACCTGGCTACAGACAAGCACAGGTAAGGTCCCAGTAACAGTAGCAGGTGACTGGGATGAGGTGGCCACATGATGGCAGCAGAGGCTGTGAAGTGGCAAAGCTCTGCCTGGCTTTACACTGACCCGCCCCTGGTTCTGCTGACTCAGGGGGTGTCCACACTGCAATGGAGGAGTGAAGGCAGCAGGTGACGACACACTCCAGCTTGCTTGGGTGTTGGTAGCAGTGAAGCCACAGCAGCAGGGGCTGTACAAGCCCACCCTGGGTAATGACTCAGTGACTAGCCCGCAGCTACTTGTTGGTGCAATTTAGACGCACCCTTGCGGCAGACTTTGCAAAGAGCTCAGCACCCACAACTGGGTTCGATGTTCAGAAGAGCTCAGCTCCCAGCCCAGCCCCAGCCCGGCCAGCTGAGTGATTTTGAACCTCACCCATGGGGTAAATCCTCCCCCCAGCTCTAGTGTCCGGCCCAGGCACTGGGCAGATGCACTGCAGGGACTGTGGGGGAGGAGATGGGGGAGGATGGAGAAGGAACAATCCCTGTGTCCTCCAGGCTGCAGACACACTGTGGAGCTATTTCATGGTGGCCTCTGAATCCCACTGGCTGCAGCAGCCTCTACACCAGCCCCACCTGCAGGAGGGAAACAGGATCCGTGTCATAGTGAAAACACTGCACCCACTATTGAGAATTTGCCCCTATCAGAGAGCACTGGGGTGAGTTTGCACCACCTCACTAGGGCCAGGAACTGCCCCTCCTCTGCCACATACAGGAGCTGCTGTGCTGAGACCCCCACCAGAGACACAGCCTGATCCTACTGGCACCAAGCCTCTGTCATGGGGCAAGCAACCAGAGCAGGTTCATACCCTCGTCCTGGAGCTTCACAGCTCCTTCATCCTTGGGAGAGTTGCAGGGGGAAGGGCTCAGGGAGAGATAAACCTGGACACCCACCTGCCACTCTGTGGTTTTCTTCTTCTCTTTAGACGTCAGCACCAGGGCTTCCTCCAGCTCCTTCCTCAGAGGACCCAGGGCTCCCTGGAGTTTCTCCTGCAGGGACATTGCGTGCAGTGAACAGCCATTAGTCTGCCTGTCTGATGGGTGGAGAGTATCATAGAATATCAGGGTTGAAAGGGACCTCAGGAGGTCATCGAGTCCAACCCCCTGCTCAAAGCAGGACCAATCCCCAACTAAATCATCCCAGCCAGGGCTTTGTCAAACCTGACCTTAAAAACCTCTAAGGAAGGAGATTCCACCACCTTCCTAGGTAACCCATTCCAATGCTTCACCACCCTTCTAGTTAATTTTTTTCCCTAATATCCAACCTAAACCTCCCCCAGTGCAACCTGAAACCATTACTCCTTGTTCTGTCATCTGCTACCACTGAGAACAGTCTAGATCCATCCTCTTTGGAACCCCCTTTCAGGTAGTTGAAAGCAACTATCAAATCCCCCCTCATTCTTCTCTTCTGCAGACTAAATAATCCCAGTTCCCTCAGCCTCTCCTCATAAGTCATGTGCTCCAGCTCTCTAATCATTTTTGTTGTCCTCCGCTGGATTCTTTCCACATCCTTCTTGTAGTGTGGGGCCCAAAACTGGACACGGTACTCCAGATGAGGCTTCAGCAATGCCAAATAGAGGGGAATGATCACATCCCTCAATCTGCTGGCAATGCTCCTACTTATACAGCCCAAAATGTCATTAGCCTTCATGGCAACAAGGGCACACGGTTGACTCATATCCAGCTTCTCATCCACTGTAACCCTTAGGTCCTTTTCTGCAGGACTGCTGCTTAGCCACTCGATCACTAGTCTGTAGCAGTGCATGGGATTCTTCCATCCTAAATGCAGGACTCTGCACTTGTCCTTGTTGAACCTCATCAAGTTTCTTTTGGCCCAATCCTCTAATTTGTCTAGGTCCCTCTGTATCCTATCCCTACCTTCCAGCATATCTACCACTCCTCTCAGTTTAGTGTTATCAGCAAACTTGCGGAGGGTGCAGTCCACGCCATCCTCCAGATCATTAATGAAGATATTGAACAAAACTGGCCAAGGACCCACTCTTGGGGCACTCCGCTTGAAACCGGCTGCCAACTAGACATGGAGCCATTGATCACTGCCCATTGAGCCCGATGATCTAGCCAGCTTTCTATCCACTCTGACCAGGGCCGGCTCCAGGCACCAGCCTACCAAGCACGTGCTTGGGGCAGCACCTTGGGAGGGGGCGGCAATCGGGGTTTGGTTTTGTCATTTTTGGTTTGGTCAGGCGGTGCTGGGGGGAGTGGGGACTTGGGCGGCGTGATGCGACACGGCGCTGGGGGGGTGGGGACTTGGGCGGTGCGACGTGACGCTCAGGGAGGGGCAGGGCAGCGCTTTTTTTTTTGCTTGGGGCGGCAAAAATGTTATTGCCGGCCCTGACTGTGACAAAGTTCCTCCTCTACCTTGGTGGGTCCTGTGCTTATCTGGCAGATTTGCTCACCTCAGTGATCTTCCCCACAGTCTGGGTCAACTCCTCCTGTGTCTGATCAGGAGTTGGGAAGTTTGGGGGGAACCCGGGTTCCAGCCTAGGGCCCTGTGGATTTCAGCTGTCTATAGTGCCTCCTGTAACAGCTGCATGACAGCTACAACTCCCTGGGCTACTTCCCCATGGCCTCCTCCAAACACTTTCTTTATCCTCACCACAGGACCTTCCTCCTGGTGTCTGATAACGCTTGTACTCCTTAGTCCTCCAGCAGCATACCCTCTCATTCTCAGCTCCTTGTGCCTCTTGCTCCCAGCTCCTCACACTCACTTCCTCTCCTCTGGCTCCCCCCTCCCTTACTGGAGTGAGCTCCTTTTTAAACCCAGGTGCCCTGATTAGCCTGCCTTGATTGACCACAGGTGTTCTAATCAGCCTGTCTGCCTTAATTGGTTCTAGCAGGTTCCTGATTACCCTAGTGCAGCCCCTGCTCTGGTCACTCAGGGAACAAAAAACTACTCATCCAGTGACCAGTATATTGCCCTCTACCAGACTCCTGTACCCCACTGGCCTGGGTCTGTCACATATCCCTCCTCCCTGCTCAACACCAAGGGGTTGGGCAGCTTGGGATGCCAAACAGTGCACACGTGACAAGCCATCGGCATTACCGTGACGGCTTCCTGCTCTGTGTTGCACACGGAACTGGAAAGGTTGGAGGGATAAGAACCACCTGGTCACCCTTGTGTTCTTCTCCTTGTTCCACTGCATCCATTGAAGAGGGGCATGGTCGGTCACGAGGACAAATCTGCGCCTGAGCAAGTAGCGCAATGCTTCCATGGCCCATTTTACGGCGAGGCACTCTCTCTCCACCACTGCATATTTTTATTCTCTCGGAAGGAGTTTCCTACTGAGGTAGAGAATTGAATGTGCCTCCTCCCCGACCATCTGTGATAGAATGGCCCCCAACCCTACTTCCGATGCATCTGTCTGCAGGATAAATTCCTTGGTGAAATCAGGGGCTATCAGAACAGGGTTACTGCAGAGGGCAGTTCGTAGGTCTGTGAATGCTTCCTCTGCTGCGTCAGACCATCTCACCAGATGAGGTCCACGGGCTTTCATTAGGTCTGTTAGGGGGCTTGCCCTTGTGGCAAAGTGGGGGATAAATCGTCGGTAATACCCCAAAACACCTAGGAATGCCCGGACTTGTTTCTTGTGACGTGGTTGGGGCCAGTTTTGGATGGCCTCCAACTTGTTCACTTGGGGTTTTACCAGACCTTTTCCCACAACGTAGCCAAGATATTTGGCCTCTGTAAACCCTACAGCGCACTTGGCAGGGTTTGCTGTAAGGCCAGCTCGCCTGACGGTATCAAGGACTGCCTCCACCTTCTCTAGGTGGGTTTCCCAGTCTGGGGTATGAATGACCACATCGTCCAAGTAGGCAGCAGCATATCTGTTATGCGGGTGTAGTAGCTTGTCCATGAGGCACTGGAAAGTAGCTGGGGCCCCATGTAGTCCAAAAGGGAGGACAGTATATTGAAAAAGACCCTCTGGTGTAGAGAACGCAGTCTTTTCCTTTGCATCTTCCGCAAGGGGAATCTGACACTCTAGGGTAGTCAAGTACCGTCGAACTGGGATACTTCGTTTAGTCGCCGGAAGTCGTTGCAAAACCTTGTGGTGCCATCAGGTTTGGGCACCAGCATGATTGGGCTGGACCACTGACTGTGGGATTCTTCAATGATCCCCAACTCCAGCATTTTTTTTACTTCTGCTTTTATTTCCTCCCTTTTGGCCGCTGGTACCCGATAGGGCCTCATTGTTATTCTGGCCCAGGGTTCGTGACGATGTGGTGATATGTCTCGGTTGTTCGACCCAGTTTTGTCAAGAACACATCTTGGTTCCGGAAGATCATCTCAGATACCTCATTCTTCTGGTCTGGTGCTAAATCGGGAGACACTTTCACCTGTTTGGAAGGCTTGTTTTCCTGGGTTAGGTCTTTTCGGGCAGTTATGCATGCCTCTTGTGCATGCCAGGGTTTCAGAAGGTTGATGTGATAAATCTGTTCTTGTTTTCGGCATCCTGGCTGCTGCACCTTTTAGGTTACTTCCCCCATGGGTTCAACCACCTCATAGGGCCCCTGACATTGGGCCAGAAGCTTGCTTTCTGCTGTGGGTACCAACACCATCACCCAATCCCCTGGTTGGAACTGTCGTACTTTTGCCTGGTGATTGTAATGGGTTCTCTGGGCCTCCTGTGCCTTTTCCAAATGTCCCCGTACAATAGGGGTGACCCGGGCTATCCGGTCTCGCATCTGTATTACACGTTCTATTACAATTCTCCCCTCATTGGGTTCCTCTTCCCTGATCTCTTTGGCGATATCTAGTATGCCACGGGGGTGGCGCCCGTATAATAACTTGAAGGGGGAAAACCCAGTTGAGGCCTGAGGTACCTCCCCGATAGCGAACATAAGGTAGGGCAGTAGGGTGTCCCAATCCATCCCGTCCCGACTTACCACCTTCCTTATCATAGCCTTGAGGGTTCGGTTAAACCTTTCTACCAATCCATCAGTCTGCAGATGGTACACTGAAGTTCTCGGGGTATGTATATGGAGCAGCGTACAGAGGTCCTTCATTAGCTTTGACATAAATGGGGTTCCTTGGTCTGTTAATATCTCCTTTGGTAGCCCCACTCGGGCAAAGATTCCCACCAGCTCTTTGGCTATCGTTTTAGAGGCTGTGTTCCTCAGGGGAACAGCTTCTGGGTAGCGAGTAGCATAGTCCAAAACAACAAGTATATATTGGTGGCCCCGAGCCGTCTTCTCCAGGGGTCCCACTAGGTCCATGGCTATTCGCTCAAAGGAGACCTCTATGATGGGAAAGGGTACTAAAGGTGCCCTCAGGTGGGGATGAGGACTGTGCAGCTGACACTCCGGGCAGGATGCACAGTAACTCCGCACTTCTTCATGTATTCCGGGCCAGAAGAACCATCGTAGGACTCATGCCAGGGTCTTCTCTACCCTCAAATGCTCCCCAGAAAGATGACTATGAGCAAGACTTAATACAGTGTTCTGGTGTTTTTGAGGTACTAGGATCTGCTGTACCTTCTGCCCCTGTACTGGTGCTATCCGGTATAAGAGATTCTTCTTCATTATGAAGTAGGGTCCTGGTCCCTGGGTTTTCTCTTCCACAGGGACCCCATCTATTTCAGTCACCTCCTTTCTAATGTTGTCGTACCTTGGGTCTTCAGCCTGGTCCCATCTAAAATTTCCTCTTCCGGGGCTAATCTGCCCAAGATCTAGGGGCCCTGTCTCTGTTGCCTCTACTGGTTCAGAAGCGTTAGAGTGGGGGTCAGACTCGGGTGCTTCTCCCTCCTTGGTGACCTCCTTTTCAGCTGCTCGGGTCCGCTTACCTGCAAGAGCGACCCTCTGGCTTTGAGTCAGTATTCGGGTTCCCAAGGCCTTAGCTGCCCTCCTTTCCCTTTTTGACTTTCTACCCTGTCTGGGAATGGAAAATAAATCTGGGGATATTTCAGAGAAGACTGGGGGTTGACAGTCTACTGTGGAGGCCTCACTAACTTCAGGGTTCCCCTCTTTCTCCAATCCTCCTACTGGGAGTAAGTCTCCAAACCCTGGGAAGTCCCTCCCTATGAGCACCGGGTATGGGAGTTTAGGGACTACACCTGCTGCTACCTCAGTAGTGTTCCCCTGAATCTCGATTTTTACTGGGATAGTGGGGTAATAACCAACTGTCCCATGGACACATGTTATCCCCGTACACTTAGCCCGCAGCAGCTGACTACACTTCACGAGCTTCCCTGAGACAAGCGTGATAGCACTCCCCGAATCAACCAGTGCCGTGGTCTCTACCCCATTTAGCTTTACTGGTCTGGTGTACATATGTGGGGTTAGTGAGACCCCACAAGGTGGATTAGGGAGAATGGGTCTGCCCAGTTCCCCAGGTTACACTGCATAGGCTCCTCAGCATTGAGACACTGTGCAGCTATATGTCCCCACTCCCCGCAGGCATAACATCTGTATGGGGCCCTAGGCATTCCCGGTCTCTCGGTTTGGGCAGTCTAACATCACGATCCTCTTCTCCCTCCATGCTCTGACTCTTTATGGCTTCTGGTGGGCCTTCAGCCCCTCTCTTTTTCCACCTGTGATCTCCTGGTTGCCCAGTCACCCGAGCTCTAGGGCTTGGTTCTGCTAGTTTAACCCGGGGTGTCTCTTCCTTAACTGGTCGGGTCAGCTCCCTCGCTGTCCTTCGCCTTTCTACCAGTGCAACAACCTCATCATAGGTGGAGGGTTCGTTCTGGCTTACCCAAGCACGAAGGTCTGGCGGTAGCCCCCCCATGTATCGGTCGATGACCAGAACCTCTAGTATCTCTTCCGGACTCCGGGATTCTGTTCGCAACCACTTTCGTGCGAGATGTATGAGGTCATACAATTGGGACCGCGGGGTTTTGTTTTCCTGGGACCTCCACTCGCTGAGCCCGCACTGCAGTTGTTACCCCAGATCTGGCCAGGATCTCTGCTTTCAGCTGGGGGTAGTCTGCTGCAGTCTCTTCAGGCAGATCATAGTAGGTCTTCTGGGCCTCCCCACACAGGAATGGGGCAAAGATGCCAGACCACTGATCTCGAGGCCAAGCCTCACGTAGGGCTGTCCTCTCAAAGGCCAGAAGGTATGCCTCTACATCATCCTCCCGCATCATTTTCTGCAGCCAATGGCTGGCCCGTATGATCTGCATCCCATCAGGGCTGCGGTTCAGCTCTGTAAGGGTCTTTACCTGGTTTACCAGTTCCCACAACATAGCTCGGTCTTGAGAAGCCTGGTCCATCAGCAGGCGATTAGTCTCTTGCTGCAGGCGCATTGCCTCCTGTTGGGCGGCTGCCTGAACACGGGTAGCCTCCTTCTGGGCCACCGTAGCTTGTATCAGTGCCCGCACTAAGTCATCCATTGTGATGAAAAAAAAAATAAACCCTCTATCTTTTTTTTTAATTGCCCTCCTTCTTCTGCCACGCTCTGCACACCAAATCCCACCTCTGACACCAGTTGTGAGAAAGTTCCTCCTCTACCTTGATGGGTCCTGTGCTTATTTGGCAGATTTGCTCACCTCAGTGATCTTCCCCACAGTCTGGGTCAACTCCTCTTGTATCTGATCAGGAGTTGGGAGGTTTGGGGAACCTGGGCCCGCCCTCTACTCCGGGTTCCAGCCCAGGGCCCTGTGGAATGCAGCAGTCTATAGTGCCTCTTGTAACAGCTGCATGACAGCTACACCTCCCTGGGCTACTTCCCCATGGCCCCCTCCCAACACCTTCTTTATCCTCACCACAGGACCTTCCTCCTGGTGTCTGATAACGCTTGTACTCCTTAGTCCTCCAGCAGCACACCCTCTCACTCTCAGCTCCTTGCACCTCTTGCACCCAGCTCCTCTCACACACTTCCTCTCCTCTGGCTCCCCCCTCCCTGACTGGAGTGAGCTCCTTTTTAAACCCAGGTGCCCTGATTAGCCTGCCTTGATTGGCTGCAGGTGTTCTAATCAGCATGTCTGCCTTAATTGGTTCTAGCAGGTTCCTGATTACTCTAGTGCAGCCCCTGCTCTGGTCACTCAGGGAACAGAAAACTACTCATCCAGTGACCAGTATATTTGCCCTCTACCAAACTCCTGTACCCCACTGGCCTGGCTCTTTCACACCACCTTATAGTCTTTTCATCCAGCCCATGATTCTTTAACTTGCTGGCAGGAAGACTGTGGGAGACTGTATCAAAAGCTTTGCTAAAGTCATGGAATAACACATCCAGTGCTTTCCCCTCATCCACAGACCCAGTTATCTCCTCATAGAAGGCAATTAGGTTAGTCAGGCATGACTTGCCCTTGGTGAATCCATGCTGACTGTTCCTGATCACTCTCCTCTCCTCAAAGTGCTTCAAAATTGATTCCTTGAGAACCTGCTCCATGATTTTTCCAGGGACTGAGGTGAGGCTGACTGGCTTGTAGTTCCCCAGAACCTCCTTCTTCCCTTTTTTAAAGATGGGCACTACATTAGCCTTTTTCCAGCCATCCAGGACCTTCTCGATCACCGTGAGTTTTCAAAGATAATGGCCAATGACTCTGCAATCACATCAGCCAACTCCTTTATCAACCTCTGATGCAGCTCATCCAGCCCCATGGACTTGTGCTCATCCAGCTTTCCTAAACAGTCCTGAATCACTTCTTTCTCCACAAAGGGCTGGTCACCTCCTCTCCATACTGTGTTGCCCAGTGCAGCAGTCTGGGAGCTGACCTTGTTCATGAAGACAGAGGCAAAAAAAGCATTGAGTACATTAGCTTTTTCCACATCTCTGGCCTGGTCTACACTACGCGTTTAAACCAATTTTAGGAGTGTTAAACTGAAGTAACGCCGCACCCATCCACACTAAGAGGCCCTTTATATCGATATAAAGGGCTCTTTAAACCGGTTTCTGTACTCCTCCCCAACGAGAGGAGTAGCGCAAATATCGGTATTACCATATCGGATTAGGGTTAGTGTGGCTGCAAATCGACGGTATTGGCCTCCGGGCGGTATCCCACAGTGCACCACTGTGACCACTCTGGACAGCAATCAGAACTCGGATGCAGTGGCCAGGTAGACAGGAAAAGCCCCGCGAACTTTTGAATATCATTTCCTGCTTGCCCAGCGTGAAGCTCCGATCAGCATGGGTGGCGATGCAGTCCCAAATCCAAAAAGAGCTCCAGCATGGACTGTACGGATGTGATCGCTGTATGGGCAGACAAATCTGTTCTATCAGAGCTCTGTTACAGAAGATGAAATTCCAAAGCATTTTTTAAAAATCTCCAGACAGAGGACACAGCAGGGACTCAGCACGCTGCTGCGTGACAAGCGTAACGGAAAGCCAAAGAATCAAATGGACGCTCATGGAGGGAGGGAGGGGGGACTGAGGACTCAAGCTAACCCACAGTTCCTGCAGTCTCCGAAAAGCATTTGCATTCTTGGCTGAGCTCCCAATGCCTGTAGGGTCAAACACATTGTCCAGGGTGGTTCAGGGCATAGCTCATCAATTTACCCCACCCCCCACCCCCAGAAGGAAAAGGGAAAAAAATCATCTCTTGACTCTTTTAAATGTCACCCTATGTCTACTGAATGCTGCTGGTAGACGCGATGCTGCAGCAGTGAACTGCAGCATCCTCGCCCCGCCCCTTCCTTGGTGGCTGATGGTACAATATGACTGCTATCCATCAGCAGCAGCAGCCTGGTGGCAGATGGTACAGTTGAGAAGATATCCATCCTAAACATCAGCCCATGAGTGCTCCTGGCTGGCCTCCCGGTCAATTCTAGTTGATGGTACAGAATGGCTGGTAACCGTCTTCATCATAGCAACAGGGGGCTGAGCTCCATCAGCCTCCGCCCTTCATGTGTAAAGAAAAGATTCTGTACTGCCTGGACTATCATAGCAGCAGGATGCTGGGCTCCTCTCCCCCACACTGCTTAATGTCCTGTCTGGACTGTCATAGCAGCTGGAGGCTGCCTTCCCCTCATTTTATCTCACTAACAAATCACTGTTTCTTATTCCTGCATTCTTTATTACTTCATCACACAAATGGGGGGACACTGCAACGGTAACCCAAGAAGGCTGGGGGAGGAGGGAAGCAACAGGTGGGGTTGTTGCAGGGGCACCCCCTGTGAATGGCATGCAGCTCATCATTTCTGTGGGATCTGACATGGAGCGGCTGTGCTCTCTGGTTCTCGGATACAGTGGTTCTCTAGTACACTTGCCCCATATTCTAGGCAGGACTGATTCTATTTTTAGATACCATAAAGGAGGGATTGACTCAAGGAGTCATTCCCATTTTTGTCTTTTGCGCCCCCGGCCGACCTCAGCCAGGAGCACCCATGACAGCAGCAGACAGTACAGTACAGAAGGACTGGTAACCATCATCTCATTGCCAATTTACAATGGCAGCAGACGATACAGAATGGCTGATAACCATCTCTGCTATCATGCAAAAGCAAATGAATGCTGCTGTGTAGCGCTGCTGAATTGTCTCTGTCAGCGGCATCTAGTACACATACGGTGACAAAAGGCAAAACAGGCTCCATGGTTACCATGCTATGGCGTCTGCCAGGGCAATCCAGGGAAAAAGGGCGTGAAATGATTGTCTGCCATTGCTTTCCCAAAGGAAGGAGTGACTGATGACATTTACCCAGAACCACCCGCGACAATGACTTTTGCCCCATCAGGCACTGGGATCTCAACCCAGAATTCCAAGGGGCGGGGGAGGCTGCGGGAACTATGGGATAGCTACGGAATAGTTACCCACAGTGCAATGCTCTAGAAATCGATGCTAGCCTCGGACCGTGGACGCACACCACCGAATTAATGTGCTTAGTGTGGCCGCGTGCACTCGACTTTATACAATCTGTTTTACTAAACCGGTTTATGTAAAATCAGAATAATCCTGTAGTGTAGACGTACCCTCTGTCACTAGGTTGCCTCCCCCATTCAGTAAGGGGCTTACACTTTTCCTGACCTTCTTGTTGCTAACATACCTGTAGAAACCCTTCTTGTTACTCTTAACATCCCTTGCTAGCTGCAACTGCAAGTGTGATTTGGCCTTCCTGATTTCACTCCTGCATGCCTGAGCAATATTTTTATACTCCTCCCTGGTCATTTGTCCAAACTTCCACTTCTTGTAAGCTTCTTTTTTGTGTTTAAGATCAGCAAGGATTTCACTGTTAAGCCAAACTGGTCGCCTGCCATATTTACTCTTCTTTCTATACATCAGGATGGTTTGTTCCTGCAACTTCAATAAGGATTCTTTAAAATACAGCCAGCTCTCCTGGACTCCTTTTCCCCTCATGTGATTCTCCCAGGAGATCCTGCCCATCAGTTCCCTGAGGGAGTCAAAGTCTGCTTTTCTAAAGTGCAGGGTCCGTATTCTACTGCTCTCCTTTCTTCCTTTTGTCAGGATCCTGAACTCGACCATCTCATGGTCACTGCCTCCCAGGTTCCCATCCACTTTTGCTTCCCCTACTAATTCTTCCCAGTTTGTGAGCAGAAGAGCTCTGCCCCTAGTTGGTTCCTCCAGCACTTGCACCAGGAAATTGTCCCCTACATTTATTTGCCAAAAACTTCCTGGATTGTCCATGCACCGCTGTATTGCTCTCCCAGCAGATACTGGAATGACTGAAGTCCCCCATGAGAACCGGGGGCCTGTGATCTAGTAACTTCTGTTAGTTGCCAGAAGAAAGCCTTGTCCACCTCATCCCTCTGGTCTGGTGATCCATAGCAGACTCCCACCACAACAACACCTCACACTTCTAAACTTACTCCAGAGACGCTCAGGTTTTTCTGCAGTTTCATACTGGAGCTCTGAGCAGTCATACTGCTCTCTGACATACAATGCAACTCCCCCAGCTTTTCTACACTGCCTGTCCTTCCTGAACAGTTTATATCCATCCATCACCTTACTCCAGTCATGTGAGTTATCCCACCAAGTCTCTGTTATTCCAATCACATCATAATTACTTGACTGTGCCAGGACTTCCAGTTCTCCCTGCTTGTTTCCCAGGCTTCTTGCATTTGTGTATAGGCACTTAAGAGAACTCGCTGATCGTCCTGCTTTCTCAGTATGAGGCAGGAGTCCTCCCCTCTTGCGCTCTCCTGCTCGTGCTTCCTCCTGGTATCTCACTTCCCCACTTACCTCAGGGCTTTGGTCTCCTTCCCCCGATGAACCTAGTTTAAAGCCCTCCTCACTAGGTTAGCCAGCCTGCTTGCAAGGATGCTCTTCCCTCTCTTCGTTAGGTGGAGCCCGTCTCTGCCTAACAATCCTTCTTCTTGGAACACCATCCCATGGTCAAAGAATCCAAAGCCTTCTCTCCAACACCACCTGCGTAGCCATTCATTGACTTTCACAATTCGACGGTCTCTACCCTGGCCTTTTCCTTGCACAGGGAGGATGGACGAGAACACCACTTGCGCCTCAAACTCCATTATCCTTCTTCCCAGAGCCACGTAGTCTGCAGTGATCCGCTCAAGGTCATTCCTGGCAGCATCATTGGTGTCTGTGTACCATAGATATCGTCCTTTCATACACAAGCAGTAAAATATCCTGGAAGAAGGCAGCAGACTCAGCTCTGCGAGCCCCAAAGGCAGCGTGGGAGCAGAGACGCCAGTCTCAGAGCGTGGACACTCTGCTCCCTGCAGACACTCAGGACTTCTCAAGGCCTGTGTTTTTAGCTAAAGTTTCACATCACAGAGCACAGGCCAGAGGGGAAATAGCTGGGAAGGTTCTGAATGATCCCTCCTGCCGGTGAGAGCGAGGAGCTTAGGACGATGCATCACTGCACTATGCCCCAGGCTCAGGCCAGGAACAAGATCCACACAGTGCTCTCATCTGTCTGCCAGGCTCACATGTGACCTCTCCCAGGCAGCAGCTGGGAGCCTGACACCAGCGCCGTCCCATTAACTGTACAGGGTGAAGCTGTGATGTGGCTGGGGATCAGTGAGGAACAAGGGACACACTCGGTCTGAGGGAATGTGCCACCCATAATTACAACTGCTCCAGAGCGGTAATACCCCAGGACTCTCTTCCCCTTTGACAGCGTGTGATTCCTTCACCCGGCACAGCAACGTGCTCCTGCCCTGTCAGTCTGACACTGTACAGCACCCAGGGGAGCACCCGAGAGCTCCCTCCTGAGCTCCTTGCAGAATCTCCCCATTTCACTCTTCTCTTTTCTCTGGGCCCTCAAGTTCTCTCCCCCTCTCTGCCCAAGGGCCCAGGCTGCTGCTGCAGCTGCTGCTGAGAGCTCCTGGGGAGCTGTTCGGTGACACCCGTGCGGTGCTGCTGCAGGGAAGCAGTGAGGGAAGGAGCCAGCAGGAACTAGTGAGAGACAGGAGGCGGAAAAGCAGCCTTTGCATCCATCAAAACAGCTTCATAAATGAGCAGGGATTGGACTGGGGGAGAGGGCAGAGGGACAAAGGTGGCTGGATTCTCTGAAGATCCACCCACAAAATAAGCTCCGCCCATGTGAGTCACCAAAAGGAGACAGCATGGTCTGTTCACAGGAGAGGGTGCATTGTTCAAAATGGGATGGAGTTGCTGATTGGTTCCAAATGGCTCCTGGGGCCAGTCTCCCCTCATGGGGCTAGAATATACCCGTGGGCTCTCTGGGCCTGGACCTTCTTTACTGGGGGAAAATAAGAGGTGGCATCTCCCAAACATCACCCGCCTGTGGCACCGGAAGGAGGTGTCACTGGCAGTACGTGGTGCTGGGCTGTAACTCTCCCTCTCCGCTCTCACAAGGTGAATGAAATTGTTAACAATGCTGATATTTAAAGGATCATCCCCAGGCACCTGAGCCCACCCCCCACTCAGGGACTGGAGCTGTTCACACCTCTCCGAGCTGCTGTGCCCAGCTCTCTGCATCCCTACATGTGGGTCAGTTTTGAGGTTTTCTTCACAACCAGAACAGCTGGAGAGTCAGTTTAACACAAAGTGAAAGCTGAGATCCTGGAGAACAAGGCAGTCGCAGAGAAGTGCCAGTACTTCCTGGTTGTTTCTGAGCCCCGTCAGTAAAAGTAGACACCAGGACTTACCAGTGCTCCCTGCACCAAGCCCGGCGTCCTTAACAGGGTTGGTAGCTCTGGCCTCCTGGAAGCGGGGGGCCTTGGGGCAGAAGGGCCAAGGGGGCTCCGCTTCCCACCACTGGTGAGTGCAGGGAAGGGGGTGATTCCATTCCTCCCCCCCCAAGCAACACGGCTGGGGCCGGGTCGCTCCGCTTCCTACTGGCTGCAGTGAGTGCGGGTGCGCACCCAACCCCTGCTGCCGGCCGGCGCCAGGCCCCCTGCTAATCCCTCAGGCTACCCTGGGCCCCACAGGTTCCCCCAAAGCTGGGGCCCAGGGCAGCAGCCCCTATTGCTCCCCCCTGTCGGTGGGCCTGCTGGTAGGGTCCGGCAGCACTGCCAAGCCAGCACTTTAACCTCGCTAGTGTGGCCGTGCTGCTGGGACTTACCGGCAGGGCTGCCAACGGGGGAGCAAATGTTGGCTGTGTGCGGGCCGGACTGGCGGCCGGCTCTTGCCAGAGCACTGCTCCGGCCCGCACCGGCCCACTTTCACCTCTGCAAAGCACCCTGGTGGCCAGTTTTCACAGTGGGATCGCTACTAACCGTGCTGCTCTCTGTGTGGAAGTAAGAGCTGCTAGTGTAAATGTGCTCTGCCTGCACAAGGAGCTAGTGTGCACATGCAACAGTGGCTTTAATTAAAGTGGCATCACTTTTGCCAGCAAAACTTTGTAGTGTAGGCAAAGCCTAAGAGCTGACAATCACTAAGAGCAGGGTAGAACCTCAAGAGACTGAACGTATAGAGCTTATAGTAGAGAAGCAGGTAACAGCTGATGGGGCAGCCGGTGGAGTGGACCAGTTAGGTATGTGGCAGGGTGGTGACTGACAGGTGATGCAGAGGAGCAAGCAAGGTGCCTTCTTCCTCCCCTCCACCAGGTGTACCTCCGAGTCTTCACTCACCTGGGGCAACCACTGTGAGTGGGGTGTGGTGAGGGACTTGTTAAAGGAACTTTTGGTTGTAGAACTAAAAAACCTGAGGCAGAAGACACTGCCCATCACACTCTGGGGTGGGGGTTTTGCTCACGGTTTTATGTTCATGAATCCTGCTTGCAGCATTTTGCTTAATTAATGCAGGGTGACCTCCCAACTCTCATTTAAAGTTTCTTCTCTACGATAGGCACCAACTCTGTGGGTGCTCCAAGGCTAAAGCAACCAAGGGAAAAAAAGAGTGGGTGCTCAGCACTCACTAGCGGCCCTGTGATCAGCTCCTCCCCCTTCCTCCCAGTGCCCCCTGCCCACCGTGGGTCAGCTATACAGCTGTGGGCAGGAGGCATTGGGGGGAGAGGGCAGAGCGAGGGCAGAGCACGCTCGGGTGAGGGGGCAGAATAGGGCAGGAAGAGGTGGGGTGGGGGTGTGGTCTTGGGGGAAGGGATGGAGTGGGGGCAGGGCCTGTGCAGAGCAGGGCTTGAGCACCCCTGGGGAAACGAGGAAGCCAGCACCTGTGTTTTCCACACTCAGGCTCTGTGATTTAGAGAGAGGAAGTTTTGCCTCTCAGAGGCGCACAGGGTGGGGTGTGGTTTGCCCAGGTCACTGGGTGGGGGCTCGAGCTGGTTCTGTGTTGTATATCGAACCCAGCCCTTCTTGCTGCCCACTCAACCTGGCAGACGGGTTGCAGGTGCACAAAGAGCCATCAGCCCTGTTCTCTCTATCAGACATTGACACTTGCAGTGTTGGGGCAAAAAAGTCTGGATCTTTTTCCATTACCCACAACCCCAGTGCTCACCCCCCTGAAAACCAGGCCCCTTTCGTTTAGGTGCCTAACCTTATGCAGCCAGGTGTGAAAGATTGTCCTTGGATTGATGGGGGATAAACCTGGGGTCCTTAAGGGGTTTAATTAAGCAAAGTCAACAGCATTTCCTACCTTGTACTCCTGGGCAGCCTCCTCCACAGGAACCACCGTGTGAGACTTGTGGTCCCGGGATTTCTCACACACCCAGCAAATGGTTTCTCCATCCTCCTCACAGAAGAGTTTGAGACGTTCCTCGTGTCTCTCACACAGATCCTCCTTTTGCCCTTGTCCTGGTTTTGACCCTAGTTGTTTGAGCTTTTGTATAATGATGCTCAGCTGGGTGTTAGGTTTGAACTCCCCTTTCTGGAACTGGGCTCTGCACTGGGGACAGGTCAGGGGTGTCCCCACTCCCTTTTCCATACAGTACTGGCTGATGCAGGCTCGGCAGAAGTTATGCACACACGCGATAGTCACCGGCTCTGTCAGATACCCCAGGCAGATGGAGCAAATAGCGTCATCTTTTATGTCCCCTGCTGTAACTGGAGAGGCCATCGCAGCTGGGTGGGTGTCTGTTCTCTCTGCCCTTTGCAGGCGGCCAGCAGCCCAACCAGCCACACCTGCAGGAAACCCGAAAGTGAAAGGAAAAAATCAACAACAAGCAGCCTTTTAAAGCTTCTTTTAGCATCTTGTGCAACCGGGAGCCAATCACGCGCTCTGGCAGGATATTCCACCCCCAAAAAAAAAAAAAAAAGGGAAGAAGCCACAGCCCTGAAAAGCCTCCAAACAAGCAACTTTAAGAAACGAATAGGCAGACGGGATAAAAGTTACCACAGTGGGGTGGGCCATCTGCAGTGGTTGCCAAAATAGGCCATGTGGCAGAGAGGCTGGTGTTCCTTGTTGGCCCATCTCAGCACCCCTCCCCCAGGGCTGTGGTGTTAAAGCCCATTGCCCCATATGTCTTTGTTACATAAAATAATTCATTGTCACTTGATGTGGCTCTGACCTGCTGTTCCCAGGGCCTGACAGTTACTCTGTTTCCTAGAAGCCACTGTAAATGCAGCTTCACTCTATTTTAGTTATTTATTTTTAACTCCTTTTTAAAGCAGTGTTTTGGTTACTCCTGTTTTCGTCAGCGCGCCTTGGTTAACTCTGTGCGCATGGATGTCATTGCGCTGCTCAGTGTATGGTTGTAATAATAAATAATCATAGAAAATAATAATTGATGCTACAGGTTGAACCTCCCTAGTCCAGCAACACCCCTGGTCTGGCATAGTCAGTGACCCAGTGGGTGCTCCGGGGCTGGAACACTCAAGGGGGAAAAACTGACGGGCTGGGGCCAGGAGTGTTGTGGGACCAGGGAAGAGTGGAGCTGGCAGCGGCCGGAGGAGCAGGGGGCCAGCGGCTGGGAGCTGAGCCCCTGGGAAGCGGAGTCCTGGTGGGCCGGGGGCCAGCAGTGGAGCCCCAGAGTCCCTGGAGAGTGGAGGGGCCGGTGCCCTGGGGACAACAGCTGGAAGCAGTGAGACTGCTTGACTGGCTACAGCACCTGATTGGTTGGGAGAGTCAGCAGAGCAGCTCTTAAGCCCAGCAGCAGATGCACTTAAAGGCTGCTCAAAGCATCAGGTGCTGCTGGGATGGCACCTGCCCTGTTCTAGCCTTGCACCTGATTTGCCTCATTCCAGCTAACCCAGTTCTGACCTTGACTCAGGTTCCTGACATCAGCTCTGGCTCCAGTGTTGGCTCCTAGCTCTGGTTACTGACCCCTAGGCCTGGTTGCCCAAGTCCCGGTCACGGACACTGGGGTGTTTAATGCCTATTTTACTTCAGTCTTCACTAAAAAGTTTAATTGTGACCAGATACTCAACACAATTAATATTAGCAGCAACGGGAAAGGAGCTCCACCCAAAATAGGGAAGGAACAGCTTACGGAATATGTAAGTAAGTTAGATGTATTCAAGTTGGTGGGGCCTGATGAAATGAACCAGAGCCAAGGTTGGTGCCTGGAGAGAGCATCTGGCCATTCTGACTCTAGTCTTGCCCTGCAATTCTGTTCTGATCATTGCCACCCAACTCCTCCTCCTCACCACCCTGGATGCCTCACACCCATTGCCATCCCCTTCACTGGCTCCACTCCTTGTCCTCCCCTCCCAGGCTCTGCCCTGCTCACCCCGCTGCTCCCCCACTACCAGCCCCTGCAGGTTAGTTTCACTCTCCTGAGCAGAGGAAGGAAGCAGCCTTTTCAACCTTTTTTTTTTTTAAAGCAGATTGCACAACCAGGAGCCAATCACGTGGGAAATTAAAAACCAACCAAACAAACAACAATAAAGCAGAAGCCGTGGCCTGGGAAAAGCCCCCAAACAAGTTACTTACAGAAATGAATAGGTGATTTAATTACATACACAAAGAAGCCAAGGCTGCTCCCCTGTTTCTACATCCAAGGATCACATTAGGAACGGGAGTTCAGGTTCAGCTGTTTGTCCTCTAGGACCTAAATCCTTTTCATAGTCACTGCTTTCCAGGCCACCCCTAGAGCACAGGGAACTGTGGCCACCAGTCTTCCTTCCTAGCTATAGGGCCTTGCTGTTGGCTGTATTAAAATGCATTTGTTTTACTAATCCCAGTTTAACAAACCATCCGGCCTGCTCTATGCAACAGCCCTGTCACTAGCATTATTTGCCACCACTCCCAGCCAGCTATGTTAGCCACAGAATTTATCAGCAGTGATTTTATATTTACTTCCAGATCATTAATTACAAAGTTGAATAGTGAGGGGGCTACAGCCAATCCCTGTGCCTCCTCGTTAACAGCTCTCCCATTCAATGACGATGCCCCATTGTCAGTTACAAGGTCAGAGGTTTAGGTTGGATATTAGGAAAAGCTTCCTAACTGTCAGGGTGGTTAAGCACTGGAATAAATTGCCTAGGTAGGTTGTGGAATCTCCATCATTGGAGATTTTTAAGAGCAGGTTAGATAAACACCTGTCAGCAGGGCTGCCCGGGCTCCGCAGGAGCCCCCACAAGAACGGCCGAGGCTCCCTCCCCGGCCCCAGCCGGACCCAACCCCGCCTCCGCCCCTTTCCCGGAGCCTCAGCGCATCCAGGAGCATCCCTGGACAGCGGTGCAGTGTGGCTCCAGCCGGCCCTGAGCTTCGCCCCACTCAGAACCACATGGTAAGGGTGCGGGGCTGCGAGCTCCAGGCTGAGCTCAGCTCCGTCCACCAGGGCCGGCTCCAGGCACCAGCCTACCAACCATGTGCTTGGGGCGGCACCTTAGGAGGGGGCGGCAATCGGGGTTTGTTTTTGTTGTTTTTGGTTTGGCCACGCAATGCTGGGTGGGGGGGACTTGGGCGGTGCAACGCGATGCTGGGGGTGGGAGGGGACTTGGGCAGCGCTTCGGGGGGCAGGGGCTTGGGCAGCGCGATGCGGCGCTGGGGGGCGGGGACTTGGGCGGTGCGACGCGGAGCTGGGGGGGCGGGGACTTGGGCGGCATGACACGGTGCTGGGGGGTCGGGGACTTGGGCAGCACTTGGGGGGGCGGAGAGTTGGGCAGCACAACACGGCGCTGGGGGGGCGGGGACTTGGGCAGCGCGACGCGGCGCTGGGGGGGGCAGGGACTTGGGCGGTGCAACGTGGCACTTGGGGGGGCAGGGACTTGGGCGGCTCCACACAACGCTCGGAGGGGCGGGGACTTGGGTGACGTGACGCTGGGGGGCGGGGACTTGGGCAGTGCGACGCGATGCTTCGGGGGGGCAGGGCGGCGCTCGCGGGGGCAGGGCGGCGCTCTTTTTTTTTTGCTTGGGGCAGCAAAAATGTTAGAGCCGGCCCTGGTGGAGATGGATGGCAGGAGAGAGATCACTTGATCATTACCTGTTAGGTTCACTCCCTCTGGGGCACTTGGCACTGGCCACTGTCGGTAGACAGGATACTGGGCTGGATGGACCTTTGGTTTGACCCAGTATGGCTGTTCTTATGTTCTAACCTAAATGAACCCAAAGTTATGGAGACAGATATGAGTCAAGGAAGCCAGCAGAGTATCAGAAACCTGGAAAAATCTCTGACTGGATGGGCTCAGGCGTTTGGTCCACAAGCTGACGTGGTTCAAAAGTTTTGGAATTTTTTTAAGCAGAATTTTTTTATTGTTTCTTTAAACAATCAAAGAGTTTATTAAAAAAAAATCAAACAAGCAGCAAATATTTGACCACACACTTCTGAAACCCCAAACCATATTCAGGTTTTTGCAGACTAATTTCAGCTTTTCAATTAAAAACCCACAACAAATTTTCAAGGAAAGCAGACGTTGTCCTTGATTTTTTTCTGCTTTTTAAAAACCCCTAGTTTTTGATCCAGAAAAAGTTTTGACGGAAAATATTTGTCCAACCCTTTTAATGAGCTTTAGTGCCTTTTAGCACTAGCTGATGCTGAGAACCAGTGATACCTTGTAAAGAAGTTTTCTCAAAACCTGGGTTTGTGCTGAGATGCAGAAGGTTTATTTTTCCCAGGGGCGCCCGTGGGTGTGGAGCAAATGGGTCAATTTGCGCCGGGCCCAGCAGGGGCCCCCATGAGAATATAGTATTGTATAGTATTGCCATTTTTTTATGGAAGGGGCCCCCGAAATTGCTTTGCCCCATGCCCCCTGAATCCTCTGGGCGGTCCTGCCTGTCAGGGATGGTCTAGATGGTGCTGGTCCTGCCATGAGTGCAGGGAACTGGACTAGATGACCTCTCGAGGTCCCTTCCAGTCTTATGATTCCATGATTCTATAAGCCCATGAGTGAATCCATCCCTGTTCAGCACATGCACAGTGTTTTCCTGACTCAGACTCCAAAACAGAAGCTTTTGGGAACACAGGAGTCACCAAAGCAAATCAGACCAGAGTCTGACTAGTCTGAGATCCTGTCTGTGACAGAGGCCCCAATCTCTGATCCATGACAATCTTACTTCTCATACCATGATGACTCAATTTTCTTATAACCTTTTGTAAGGAACTTTGTCAAAGGCTTGTGAAATTCCACAGGAACTTTTAGCTCATCTACCTTGTCTCTCTAATATCCTGGGACCAGCCAAGCTACACTTATACCGCAAACACATAAACTGTGTCAGTGGGTTCTCCTTTGTCCACTGTTTTATTTACATGCTCAAAGAATTCTGATAGATTTAGGGAGACCCCATTTTCCTTTGCAGAAGCTAGGCTGGTTAGAACTTAGCATAGCATGACCGCACAGTTCTATATTAGTTATTGTTTACCAGGCCCTGCATAAAGCTCACCGGGCTGTAATTCTCAGGATTACCTCTATCAAATTGTTAACGCTGGGTACAACATTCCCAGCCCTCTGATTCTCCAGAAGAGTAACTGATTTGAATGAGAGGTAGATTACTGTTAGCAGCTCAGCCATATCACTCTTAGGTCATTTCAGAACTCTCGGGCATTTGCCATCTGGTCTTGGTGGCTGCTGTTTCTTTAACTTACCAGTTTGTTCCAATCTCTCCTCTTCACACCCCAATCCATTATCTTTATTTCATGAACAGAGCAGCCCCAACACCCTGCTGAAAACTGATGCAAAGAAATCAGATATTGTCTCTCAGTATTGTCCTTACTGTCCTCAATTGCTTCCTTTCCCCTGCTGATCCAAGGCATCCTTCATTTCTCTCACAGGCTTTCTGATTCTGATGGACTGAAATAATTCCCTGGTATTTGGTTTATATCTCTGCCTGGTCACTCTTCTAATTCCATTTTAGCCTCCTAATTCCCATCATGCACTTCACCTGATATACGGTGTGCTCCTTTTTCTTGGCTTCACAGGGTTAATATTTTCCATTTGCTGAAGGATCCCTGTTTTGGCTCTAACAACCCCTTGCCCGTGGCCATGTGGGGTTACAATATTTGTCCCCTTGCTGATTCTTTTGTTTCTCAGGGGTTCAGGTGTCTGGTTGTTGATGTAGCCTCCAAGCTGAGTCTAAGGATTGTAATTTCCCTGCATTTAGGTCTTTTTGACTCACTTCCCATCTGCAAGATAATGTGATATTGACTCATTTATCTGTTTTATTTTCAGACAAACTCCAGGCTGAGCTCAGTAAGTTCCATTCCCCCTTGTATCACCCTGTGTGACATTGTCTCCTGCTCAGTGTGTCGGTGTTCAGGGGCGTTCTCACCCCTCTGTCTGTGTTTGGTTGCAGGGTGGAGAAGCGCCCAGCTTTACGCAGGTACTGTACATACAGCTGGTGTTTTATCCATGGTGACACCCACCTCCCCCTGGGAGCTCTCTGCTCCTTTCCCTGCACAGAGCATTTTCCTATGACATTCAATAGGCTGGAAACAGCAATGTCACTGGGGTGGATGGAAAGGGGCAGACAAAACCCAGGTTTATTGCAGAGCAGGGACATGTCCCCTTTGGGAAGGGCTGATTGGTGAGGGAATGCTGCCCCCTGGTGTCACCTTTCCAGGGTCGGCCCTAGGAACCAGCATTCCAAGAATGTGCTTGTGGTGGCACTTCTCAAGGGGCGGCATTCTCGCTTTTTTTTTCTGCTTGGGGCGGCAAAAAACCTGGAGCCGGCCCTCCACCTTTCCAGAGCGGCTGTTCTTATCTGTCCACAATTTGCACTCAACTGCTCAGCTCTCGCTTCCCAGCAGCAGGCTCAGACCAGGCTTTAGCCCACAATTTCTTTCTAACATAACATGCTCAGACAGGAGCTGTTCAGTGTCTCCATGGCTTTGGGGGGAGGAAGGCCCTGTCCTCACTGAAGGGCAGATGTAACCAGCTTGTGACACTACCCTGACCCAGTTACAACAAACTATGGCCACCTGGCAGCTTTTCTGCCTCACAGCAGTGGCTGAGCTCTGTGTGTGTGTTTGCTACCAGCATGCAGCCTGACAGTGTGCGCGCTCTGGTGCATGCTGGGAGACTCTGGGCCACTCCAGCAGGGATCAGTGAGCCCAGGGGACATGCACAGACTTTGCAACACAACTGGCCGGGGGTCCATGCACTCTGGGGTATCCTACTGCATAGAGCTGTGGAGAGGGGGGCATCCAGGGCAGTTTCACCAACACTGTTAGGGGATCCTTATAGGGCTGCCACCTCTCAGGTTCACAAAACTAGGACATCTACCTGCTCCACATACACAACCTAGTCCCTGACTCAGAGCTCTGTGTCCCCATCCCACCCCTGGGAGAAGGCACCAGCAGGGCTGGTGCAACCATTTAGGTGATCCAGGTAGTCGCCTAGGGCGCTAAGATTTGGGGGGCACCATTTTCTTCGTCAGCAACTGCGGAGGCTGGATCTTTGGCCACCCCGGTTGCCGCCAGCATTTAGGCGGAGGAAGCTGAGGCAGGGGAGTGTGGGGAGGGCCACCTGCAGCAAGTACGGGGGGGGCAGCACACAGGGGAACTCCCCACCTCAGCTCACCCCTGCCCCGCCTCCTCCCTGAGCACGCTGTGGCTGCTTCACTTCTCCCACTCCCAGGCTTGTGGTGCCAATCAGCTTAGGCGCCGCAAGCCTGGGAGGCGGGAGAAGTGAAGCCGCCATGGTGTGCTCGGGGAGGAGGCGGGGCAGGGGTGAGCTGGGGCGGGGGGGTGCCTCAGGGTGGAAAGGCAGAGCTGCTGCAGGGGGGGCGCCTCAGGGTGGAGGGGGGTCGCCTCAGGGCGGGGGCTTGGAGACGGGGGAGGGCACAAGGTGGAAGTTTCGCCTAGGGCGCGAAACATCCTTGCACCGGCCCTGGGCACCAGCCCCCACTGGCTTCTGTTCCTGGGCTGCCTCAGTTACTATTCTCACAAAGCAGGACATGGTGCCAGATCCACCCTGCTTCCCCCCAGCAGTGCCCCCTCCCCACAACAGCCGGTACCTGCACTGTGGTGAATGGGTCCTGCTGGCTCCGAGCTCCCCATCTCACTCACTGCTCCCAAGCTGCCCCATCCCTGCAACTCCCAGGCACTCTGGACCCAGAGCTCCCTCTGTGCAGGCACCGACACCCCATAGCTCCCCTGCTACAGCCACCCACACACCCGGGGCTTGTAATGTCCTGGGCAGATTCACTGAAAGCCCCCAGGGCCCTGGCCCAGCCCCAGAACAGCTGTAACCCAGACTTGAGAGGTCACCTAGTTCAGCCACCCCGCGCTGGGGCAGGGCCTGGACCAGGGGTTGGCAACCTTTCAGCAGTGCTGTGCCGAGTCTTCATTTATTCAGTCTAATGTAAGGTGTCGTGTGCCAGTCATACATTTTAATGTTTTTAGAAGGTCTCTTTCTCTAAGTGTATAATATATAACTAAACTATTGTTGTATGTAAAGTAAATAAGGTTTTTAAAATGTTTACGAAGCTTAATTTAAAATTAAATTAAAATGCAGAGCCCCCCGGACCGGTGGCCAGGACCTGGGCAGTGTGAGTGCCACTGAAAATCAGCTTGTGTGCCGCCTTCGGCACACGTGCCATAGGTTGCCTATCCCTGGCCTAGACCATCCCCAGCTGGGATTTATCCAACCTGTTCTTACAAACCTCCAGTGACGGGAATCCCACAACCTCCCTTGGAGCCGGGTCCAGAGATTTACTGCCCTGAGAATTGGAAAGTGTTTCCTCATCTCCAGCCTCAACCTCCCTTGCTTCAGATTGTGCCCATTTCTCCTTGGACAGGCCCTCGCCCTGCCTGCTGGGGGCACTGGGAGTGTCACCAAGAGTGAGCAGCGCTGGTATCGCACTGCAGGGGGAAACCAGCTGGCTCAGGGGGGCTGTGAGGGCAGCTGGGGCCTTTCACTCCCCACCAATCTCAGCCCAGGCTCACAGTCTGGTTCCCAGCGGACAGGAGCTCACGCCATCACTCACATGAATGGCCATCACTCACCGGCCACCTCCGCAGGGAAGCCAAGACCTGAATGGGCCACAGGGATGATTGCTCCCCAGAGAGAGGGTCCAGCAGGTGTCAGAGATGAGCCACGTTGGCAGGACAGTGAGGGGCTCACACGACTGCTGTGACGTCCTCGTTCCATGGTTACCCAGAGCTCCAGCAGCCGATGGCCCCTTTACTTTTAGGGAGCTTCCATCACTCCTGGGGGAATATCGTCCTATATCCTGATCCACAGGCACATCTGTGTTTGCTGGGTGCGCAGAGCTCTCTGGGTGGAGACACTTTCACACTGACTCAGGAATTGGTGCTGGGAGGTCCCACTGCCCAGGAGGCCGAGGGCTCTCGCGCCCCTGCCCTGGGGGGTGAAAGGAGGGGCCCTGGGGCTGCTGTTCCCCATTCCAGGAAGGGGGTGAAGGGGATGTGGACACAGACCATGTACCCGTGTGCGCTCTGAGGGGCAGACCTGGCTCCACCCAGACTTCAGAGCCTGAGCTCCAGCCTGAGCCTGAATGTCTATGCGGCTATTTTTAAGGCCAAAGAGGGATCCCTGCAAGCCTGAATCTGTCCACTCAGTTCTGAGACTCACTGCCGTGGGCTGTGTAGATGAACCCAAAGTGTCTCCAGAGTCTGAGTGTGAAAGTTCCCAGCGTGTCTGACCCAGGGCTGGTTAATTAGAGCGGGGGGGCTGGCACAGTCATTAGATGGAGACATGAGCCCCTGGGGCTCTGAGATGGCCACTTTGAGAGATGCCCAGGTGCAGCTGCAGAGGGTCTGTGCTTCTGGCAGAGTCAGGGGCGGCTCTAGGCACCAGCTAAACAAGCAGGTGCCTAGGGCGGCAAAATTTAGGGGGCGGCGAAATGACGGGCGTGTATGTGCCCGCTTACCGGAAGAGCGGCGGGAGCTCTTCCCCGGCTGCAGAGGACAGGCCGCTCCTCGGCTTGTCCCAGCGGGTGCACACCAAGAAGCGGCCCCTCCTCTGCAGCCGGGGAAGGGCCGCGCTACCAGCTCCGCCTGGGGTGGGGTGGGGTGGGGTGGGGAGGGGAGGGGAGGGGGTTGCTTACCGCGGAAAGGAGGGAGCCGGTAGCGCGGCCCTGCCCGGGCTGCAGAGGAGGGGCCGCTTCTCCTCCGCTTGTCCCCGCCGGTGCACTCCGAGAAGCGGCCCCTCCTCTGCAGCCCGGGCAGGGCTGCGCTACCGGCTCCTGCCTTTCCAAGGTAAGCAACCCCCTCCCCTCCCCAGGCGGAGCCGGTAGCGCGGCCCTGCCCCGGCTGCAGAGGAGGGGCCGCTTCTCGGAGTGCACCGGCGGGGACAAGCGGAGGAGAAGCGGCCCCTCCTCTGCAGCCGGGGCAGGGCCGCGCTACCAGCTCCCGCCGCTCTTCCGCAGTAAGGGCCCCCCCGGCGGAGCTGGTAGCGCGGCCCTGCCCCAGCTGCAGAGGAGGGGCTGCTCCTCAGCTTGTTCGCGCTGCTCTCCTGCGGGCAGCGGCCACCCCCCACCCTCCAGACCAACCGGTAGCCAGCTGCGGGCCGCCTCCCTGGGGGGGGCTAGGGCGGCGCTGCGCCGCTCGGGGGGCGGGGGCTCGGGCTGCGGTCGGCACCGCTGGGGGGGGGGCGGCGCTCTTCTTTTCTGCCTGGGGCGGCAGAAAAGCTAGAGCCGGCCTTGGGCAGAGTCTATGGGACAAATGGCTCTGGGCAGAGAGTTCAGGCTGTAGCCGAGTCTCCATTTGCAGCCTGATTTGTGGGGGTGAGATCAGGGGCTGTGGGGCACATATAGACAAACTTCCTAGTTACCTAAAATGCGAACCTCAGCAATTATGACTCAGATCTCATCTCAGAACTCCCTCCCAGAACCTGCATCCCCTCCCTCTGCACCCTCTCCCATCCCCAAACTCCCTCCCAGAGCCTGTACCCCAATCCCCTGCCCGAGCCTAGGGCCTGCACCCCAGACCTCCTCCCTCACCCAAACTCCCTCCCAGAGCCTTGGGTGGGTGGGTGGGGCAGAGTTTGGGTGGGGATGGGTTCTGGGCACCACCAAAATTTCTACAAACTGCCACCCCTGATCCTGCCCTGCAGACCTGAACTCCCAGCATTCTCAAGACACTTGCTAATCCCTAGTGGCCACTGCTGATATCCAGCACCTCCCACCTCTCTTAACCTGTGAGTCCCTCTCTGATTTGGAACTGGACTGGAATCAAAGACCATCTTGGAAGCAACATTACCAGCCCAAGCAGTCAAAAATAATGAGTTGACCCCCCCAAAATCACAGGCTTTACCGCCGCCACTTCATTCATTCTTTGGCAGCAATTTGGCGGCAGGCCCTTCCCTCTGAAAGGGACTGAGGGACCCGTCGCCAAATTGCCGCCGAAGAGCCAGCCCTGGGGGAGGGCGCAATTTTATATTCTTGCCTTGGGCGCAAAAATACCTAGTTACGGCTCTGGCATACGCCCACTTACAGCCTGCTGGCTTGGCTACTTTTAGCAATAAGCGGTCGTGGTTCAGCACTTTACTGGTCTGCCGAGATCTCCCCGTACACTGCTGGGGGCTGGTTTGGGAATAGTCATTAGGGACAAGGAGCCAGGAACCAAGAACAGGACCAATTTTGTAGCTTGCAGCTCCAAGCCCGTTTAGTCAACACCAGACGCTCTCTCTAGATTGTCCGGGGCCACACTGTGCTCACAGCGGCTGCTTGGCTTTTGCCTCTGCCTCTCTGTTCTTGTCTGTTCGCTGGTCCGCTGCATTTTGCATATTTTCACACACACGCCCTCCTACCCAAAATACTGCTCAGCAAAGCCCTTCTGTCCAAACCCCCTGGGTGGGTTCACATACCTCCTTTGTCTTAGGTAGCGGCTGGTGATAAATTTATCCTAACAGTTATGTTAACTGAAGGATGAATTCACATCCATCAATCTCAGAGAGTTTTTAACTTGACCCATATCAAGGTTTCACCCAGTTCATAATGATACTAACCAGACTGTTTTTCCTGTACCAACTCTCTCAATAAACTTTGAAAAGCTGCACAACTGAACAGAATCATTATTTGAATCTACCCTGTAAGGGAAAGGAGGGGAGGTAGAGGCTGTGACTGCTCCAGGAGGTCGCCATTTTGAGCTCACAGATGGAGGTTGGGGGATGGACAGATGCTCAAAGAGAAAAGAAAATTAGTAGCTGGGGATGTGCCCACCATGGCATGGGCATGTTAACAGTCAGTGGTTGGGGCTTCAGTCCGAGTTAGAAGCCAATTGCCTGGGCATCCAACTGCCAGTTTGAAAACTCATTCGGGGGCTGAATGAAGAGGGAGAGTGTAGGGGGAGAGAGGAAGGTGGGAGCTGGAAATTTGGAAAGGCTCCTAGCTCACATCCACCAGATTGGTCACTTAAGTCACCTGGGTTGAAAGCACCACCAGACTGGGATGAGAGGGTTTGTGTGTGGACAGAACGGGGGTTAGGGCAGTGCCAGACTTAGAGCCTGAGTTACCTCTGCCATGAAGACAGCCCGTTAGACACAGGCACTAACTTTTGTTTTTCCCACGGGATGCTCTGGCCCTGCTCCACCCTAAGGCCCTGTCCCCGCGGGGCATCTTCCCCCAGGCCCCATCCTCACTTCACCTCTTCCTGCCCCTACACTGCCTCCTCCTGTACCTGCAACTTGCTCCTCTGCACCCCCTCCCTGAGCCTTCCCGCCCACCCGCCAACCTCTCACTCCTCTCTGCCCCCTCCCCGAGAGCCTCCCACCAGCCACTTGCTGATCAGCGGCCAGCCCTAGGGCCAGCCAAATAGAGCTTGGGGAACAGCTGATTGGTGGCCAGCCCCAGGACCCTGCAGAACAGCTGATTAGCGGCCAGCACCAAACAGCTGTGGCTGGTGGGTGTTGAACATTCCCTATTTTTTTCCATGGGTGCTTGGGCCCCAGAGCACCCTCGGAGTCAGTGCCTCTGCTGTTAGCGTAGAATGCAGCCCCCTGATTAGGTACAGCAGGTTCCTGCCGGCCAGTCCCAATACAGGATGAGGAAATAAAACTTCTTTATCAACTACCAGAAAGCTCAAAGCAAAGAGGTGACTCCTGAGGGTTTCAGGTCACTCGGAGGCATTTACATTGCAGACCATGAATCACGAAGCTGCATGTCTTTTCAGATACCTGCTTAAAGCAACCCAAATGTAAACAACAAGCCATTGTCAATCTCTGACTCAGCCCAGGGAACGGGTCTGAGTGCTTTGTGAAGAATTGTACAGAGGTGAGGAGAAGTTCATACAAATAAATGTTTCTGCTAAGACTCCACAGCTCCAAAGTGCTTCACTAGTAAATATTTTCTATGATTGCCACCATCTGGAGCAGTCAATCGATTAACAGAGAAATTTTGTTTTTAAAAACTTTCTCTATACATGGACACCCTCATAGACAGAGAGCAATCAGACCCAAATACAAACAGAGACTGTTACTGTCAAGGTTCCTTCCCCGCTCTGGACTTTAGAGTACAGATATGAGGACCTGCATGTGAACCCCTAAACTGAATTACCAGCTTAGATTTGGTTTTGCTGCCACCACTCCCAAATACTAACTCCCTTCCCTGGATAGTCTTGAGAGACTTCTTCACCAAGTTCCTGGTGAACACCGATCCAACCCCTTGGATCTTAACACAAGGAGAATTTAACCATCCCTCCTCCTTTCCCTCACCGATTCCTGATGAGTCCATATCCAATCCCCTTGGATCTTAAAACAAGGAAAAATCAATCAGGTTCTTAAAAAGAAGGCTTTTAATTAAAGAAAGAAAGGTAAAAATCATCTCTGTAAAATCAGGATGGAAAATAACTTTACAGGGTAATCAGATTCATAGAGCCGAGAGGAACCCTCTCTAGTCTTAGGTACAAAATTACAGCAAACAGAGGTAAATCTTCTCAGCAAAAAGGAACATTTACAAGTTGAGAAAACAAAGATAAACCTAACACGCCTTGCCTGGCTGTTACTTACAAGTTTGAAATATGAGAGACTGGTTCAGAAAGATTTGGAGAGCCTGGATTGATGTCTGCTCCCTCTTAGTCCCAAGAGCGAACAACCCCATAACAAAGAGCACAAACAAAATCCTTCCCCCCACCAAGATTTGAAAGTACTTGTCCCCTTATTGGTCCTTTGGGTCAGGTGTCAGCCAGGTTACCTGAGCTTCTTAACCCTTTACAGGTAAAAGGATTTTGGTGTCTCTGGCCAGGAGGGATTTTATAGTATTGTACACAGGAGGGCTGTTCCCTTCCTTTATAGTTATAACAGTTACACACAGGTGTGTCCTGTTTCCAAAGCTACAGGCAGCCATTCCAAAAGTCACTCCCCACCCCCTATATCTATGTGTCCTGCCTCGCTCACCGCAATTCTTTGGTAACCCATCAAAAAGTTTCACGTTCCAATCTCGCAGGGATGTTCTGCAGAAAGGCAGCAAGGAATGTGCTGCAAGTAGAAGGAGGTGGGTCCATACTGTTAGCACAATGGGCATTTTTGAGAGTGCTGCCTCCCATAGGCAGTCCATTCTGGGCTCCTGTGACTTAGGGCAGCTCCCCTGGCTACCTTAAATTACACTGGGGGATGGTTTATCCCCTCCCTCCCCCCAGAGCAGCCTGGAATGCCAAAGGTGCAGAAGTGGTGTCAAGTGACCTTTGCCATCTCCCCCAGAGCTGTGAGTTCTGTGCTGTACGTTCCAGAGGCCCGGCACAGTATCGCACCCTGTGTTTCTAGACCTTGTGCTTGCAGAGATAACCCTGAAAAGGAACTGAGTGTAAGTGATGCAGTGATGCCCGCCTGAGTCTGCAGACAGCCTGAAACCATAGCGCTAAGAAATGGGAACGTCTCCATTCATCACAGCTCAGGGGACTCGTGATGCCATGGAATTCTGTGTGTCTCCCACAATTCACAGGTTCCCCCAAGTTTTATCTTTTGTGTCCCTGCCCTGCTGCAGACAGGAGTGGGGGGAGCCACCCCCTCACCTAAACAGCCAATGCCCCAGTCAGAGAAGGAATCTTCCCTCCCTCTTTCAAACATGTAATAGTCCAACCAACACTGAGCAAACCCACCCTGGATGCTTCAGTTTTCACCACTATTACTAGCATTATATCTATTCCTGAGCGAGCTGAGAGGGGAGCTAGCAAATGGCCCCCCACTAGCTCATCTAGCTGGAGCTACACTCTAGACATGGCTCGCTCTGGATTGAGGCCAGGCCATTGAACTGCAACTGCTTTAGGGGCACTGATGGACGATCTCCTTCTGTCACTGGACAGGTGGTTAGAAACTGTCCAAGGAGCTATGAACTCCTGCTCATATGATGCTGTAAATGAGTGGCATTCCCATCCTGCTCCAGAGTCTGCACATGCTGTGTGGGGTCAAACTCACCCCTGCCCTGGGACTTTGCTTTATTCATAAGGTAACTCACAATAACACAACAGGAACTCCAGCCCCAGCTTTCCTCCCAGTCTGGCTTTTCCTAGGGCTCCTCCTGTGGTGCCAGCAGAGAGTGGGCGCAGCAGGTCCTGGGGAAGCTGACAACAGGACATGCTCACAGAGGTTGAGGGCCCTGGCTGGCCCCTGGCTGCCCAGAGGGAAGGGCCTGTGCACTCATAGAGCTGGGCACAGGAAGCACAGCAGGGTCCAGGTGTAACAGAGGCAGATGTCCCGACCAGTCCGGCCCATGGAATTTCACTACGGGCCAGAGTTATGAAGACACAGGAGTGCCTACAGAGGCAGATAGATGCCTAGTGGGTTCTCAAAAGCTTCTAAGCAAGTAATGTGCCCAAGGGAAATCAATAGGAGTTAGGTACCCAAGGGTTATTGAAACCAAAGGGAGTTAGGTGCCTAAACAGAAGCACTTTTGAAAATCCCACAAGGTACCTAACGTCCTAATCGCTAATTTCAAGGAATTAGACCAGCCGGTCACTATTTTTACAGAGCATTCCAGAAGGTGGTGGATAGAACCCAGAGCAATTGTGATGAATTTCCTGGAGAGAACCAATTAAGACAGTAAAGTGGGGGCGGGGAGAGAAGCTGCACATGTGTAGTTATGTTGTTTATGACACATGTACATTGTAACTGAACAACCCAGTCCTACAATTTAATAGTTTATTTTGTTAAGATAAATATTTTGGATTTCTTGAAATTCCACAGCTGAAATACAAATGACGTTATTTAGAGAAGTTAAACTTTAATATAGATTTGAGGGAAGAATCAAAAAATAAATGTAAATAATTCCAGTTCTAAAAATATGGTTAGATGCTTGTTTTTGAAATACTGTTGAAATGTAAATTAAAATAGTCTTGTATTTATACCTTGTTACAATAATATTTTCCAAATTAGAATAATCTTTATCCTTTCATATTTTACATTGAGATTTCACAGGAGTAGAAAATTCTGACAGGAGTGAATGACCCCATCCCCCACCACCTGCTACCCCTGGGGCAGGGGACGGGAAAGGTGGGGGCTGGGGGTTCCCAGGTGTCTGGTTTTCGACTGGAACCTCCAGTTGAGAAGGGAAACTGGCAGCACAGAAAGTCCAGTTGCTGCAGTAACTGGCCCCCACCACTGGGACTGGGAAGAGCAGCAGGGCTGGGAGGGGCCAGTCTGTGCCGTGGGGTCACTGTCAGGGACCGAGATTTCTTCCAGCCTGAGCTGGGACCGGGCAGATTATCAGGGGAGCCGCATTTTTACCTGCCTTATGGAGCTCTGGGCAAAACAAAGGGAGGAGCGTCCCGGAGAAGGTGTCAGTGAAAGTGAAGAAATGGGACCTGTCAGTCACATTGTAAAACGAGACCTCGCCCGCCTCATAGTCCAGGAAAATCCCCACCCAGCTGGGCCTGACGCTCACAGGGAGTGGGGTCGGGGTGGAGGTGAGGGCCTGGTATCCCCCATCCCTCAGCCCCACGACCCAGTATCTAGCCTCAGGTGTGAGTCTGACCTGCCCTTTCCTGCTCACAGATTCCCTACAAACCCCCAGAGCCCAGTCAGGCTTGTCTCCCACCTCCACCTCCCAGTAACGCCTCCCGCCCGCGAACCCCTCAGCACCCAGGACAATGGGATATTTATCAAATCTCTCAGGGTTCTTGGGCAGATCCTGGCGTTTGTCTCCGTGTCTCACACGTTTCCGATCCTCAGACAGGACGAGTTTGGGATTTGCCGTGTCTGGATCCAGAGTCACGTCCACTGGGGAGAGAGTCACAGAGTCAGGGCCAGGGGCAGGGGCTGGTCACTGGGATCAAAGGGAAATTAACCTGCGCCCCTGTTTATCACTGGGGGGGGGTTGTTGCCTGAGAGGAGTCAGGGCCTCTCTGCCTGTGAGAAGACAATGAGGGGAAAGGGCAGGAGGAATGCGGGAGGGGTGGGAAGGGGTCAGTGGAGGTGTGGGGAGGTGACAGGCTGATGCTGGGAGAGGAAAGGGGAGGGGGAGGTGACAGGAGCAGAGGGGGTGGAGGGAGGGACATAGTGGTGGGGCAGGCACAAGGGGAATGTGGGGTCAAGAGAAGGGGCAGGCACCAGAAAGACAGAGGGGGGTGAAGGGAAGGGCAGGTTCCCGGGGGCTGCAGAGGGTGGGGGGGCTGGCACCAGGGCAGAAGAAGGGGACGGACCCCGGGGGCACAGGGAAGCCAGGGAAGAGGTGGGCACCAGGGCGCAGAGGGATGTGAGGGAATGGGGGGGAGCTCCAATGGGGCAGAGGGCATCAAGGGGAAGGACTGGTGCCGGGGTGTGTGGGGGGGATGAGGAGTGTGCAGGTGCCAGGACCATGGAGGGAGGGAATGGGCAGGCACCCGGGGAAAGAGTGAGGCAGGAGCCCAGGGGCAAAGGGGCTGGTTAGGGCAGGGACTGTGTCACCAGTAGGCAGAGGAGGGCAAGAGGAGGAGGGGCAGGTGCCAGGGAGTTGCAGGGGGGTGGTGAGGAGAGGAGCATGTGCCTGGGGGCAGAATGAGGTGATGGGAGTGGCGGGCACTGGGGGGGGGGCTACGGGGGAAGAGGAGGGGCATGCACCAGGGCCGTAGATTACGAGTGAGAGGCAGAACTGGTGCCAAGGGAAAGAGAGAGAGATGAGGGGAGGGCTGGGCATCAGGGGTTCAAAGAGTGGGCTAGAGAAGGGATGGGCAGCACTGAGGGATTGGGGGAAGGGAAATACACAGGTACAGGCAGGCCAGGCTCAGGACATCAGCTATTAAACACTCCTGAACTGCTGTTAAATTTGCCCTTGGTAGAAAATTTCCCCTTGGGCTCCCATAGCTCTTTTACTGAAGGCTGCAGGGAAAAAGATATGGCCTGTAGCAATTAGTGACACTATCAAGGAGCTGGTCTGAATGAAGGAGACCTTGGAAGAGACTAGCTGCAGCTTTATGTGAATTCAGGGGACATCTTTACCCAGTAGTCGTGGACTATTTTTCCAGGTGTATAGAAATAGTGTACTTGAAAGACGTAACACACCCGAGTGTTACAGAGCAACTGACGTGCACTTTTGGTCATTTCAGAGTTCCAGAAGAACATGTGACAGAGCATGGACCACAATTCACTGAAGTAGAATTTAATTTATCCAAACAAAATATGATCTTCCTCATATTACGAGCAGCCCAGATTACTCACAAGCGAATGGAGAGGCTGAGAGAGCTGTACAGACAGCCAAGAATATCCTTCAGCAGGAAGATCCATTGTTTGCTCTACTGAGTTATAGATCAACACCAATAGCAGCTACTGGATATAGTGTAGCACAACTCCTGATGGGAAGACAACTCAGAACTGTCCTCCCAACTAGTCAAATTGAATAAAAAGGCAAAAAGAGCTTATGAACACTTTTACAACAGACATCACTTAGGCCTGGTCTACACTACGGGGGGGGGGGGGGGTCGAACTAAGGTACGCGACTTCAGCTACGCGAATTAGATTAGATTAGACGCGATAGTTCGAACTCCGAGAAGTCGAACTCTCCGCGTCAACCCGGCGGGTAAGTATAGACCTACCCTTAGAAAACCGCCAGGCCTAGAACCTGGTGACCATGTTTGTGTCAAACTGGATGGAGAAAAAGAATGGAATACTCCAGCTGCTGTAAAGAAAAAGAATTCAACACCCAGGTTGTCTGTGATTGAGACCAACAGAGGCGATTTCAACAGAAACTGTCAACATCTACAGTTTGTTTCTCAAACAAAAACAAGAAACAAAAACAAGATGTCTTGCATCTGAAGAAGTGGGTATTCACCCACGAAAGCTCATGCTGCAAAACGTCTGTTAGTCTATAAGGTGCCACAGGATTCTTTGCTGCTTTTACAGATCCAGACTAAGGCCTGGTCTACACTAGGACTTTAAATCGAATTTAGCAGCGTTAATTCGAACTAACCGCTCAACCGTCCACACCAGGAAGCCATTTAATTCGAACTAGAGGGCTCTTTAGTTCGAATTTGGTACTCCACCCCGACAGGTGGAGTAACGCTAAATTCAACATGGCTAGTTCGAATTAGGCTAGGTGTGGATGGAAATCGAACTTAGTAGCTCCGGGAGTTATCCCACAGTGCACCACTCTGTTGACGCTCTGGACAGCAGTCCGAGCTTCGATGCTCTGACCAGCCACACAGGAAACGACCCGGGAAAATTTGAATTCCTTTTCCTTTCTGGACAGTTAGAATCTCATTTTGTGGTTGGACATCGGGGCGAGCTCAGCAGCACCGGCAGCAATGCAGAGCTCTGCAGCAGAGGAGTTCATGTAATCTCTGAATAGAAAGAGGGACCCGGCATAGACTGACAGGGAACTCTTCGATCTGATCGGTGTGGGGGGCGAGTAGTCTGTGCTTTCGGAGCTGCGCTCCAACAAACGGAATGCAAAGACCTACGAGAAGGTCTCCAAAGCCATGATACAGACAGAGGATACAGCCGTCATGCAACGCAGTGCCGCGTGAAAATCAAGGACCCCACACAAGCCTACCAAAAAATCAAAGCGGCCAACGGATGCTACGGAGCCTGCCACCACTGCCCCACCAGTGACCATGGACTCTGATGATGGGACAGTGTCGACGGACAGTTCCTCGACGATGTTCATGGACGGGGAAGATGAGGAAGGGTTTGTGGAGGACGAGGCAGGCGACAGCGCTTACAATACTGCTTTCCCCGACAGCCAGGATCTCTTCATCACCGTCACGGAGATCCCCTACCAACCCTCCCCGGCCAGGAACCCGGATCCTGAATCAGGGGTAGGAGCAGTCGGTAAGTGCTTTAACCATGTTAACTTTTATTCTTAATATAACAGGAATCTGAAGTGTGTGAAAAGGAGGTCTCTGTATATATGGTGATAGAACAGAAATCCTCCTGGGAGATCTCCACGAAGCTCTCCTGCCGTTAATCGATAAGCATCAGCAGGAGGTTCCTGGGGAGAGCTGCCTTATTGGGTGCTCCATGATAGCACACTTTTCCGCGCGAGGCTTTCATGCGGTATTCAGGGAGCACTGCCTCCCAGAGCACGGCTGCATAGGTCCGTGGTTCGTGCTAGATTTCACGCAGCATGCGCTCTCTATCTCCTTCAGTGCCCGTCCTCACGGTTATCTCGCTCGGAGACTCCTGCATCTAAGTAGGGGAAGAACTGTTACGTTACGCCTGGTCCAAAGTATTTTTAATAAATAAACGGACAGACGGCATAGCACAGACTCAGCACGCAGCTGCGTGACGAGCGTAACGGAAAGCCAAAGAATCAAATGGACGCTCATGGAGGGAGGGGGGAACGAGGACGCAAGGTATCCCACAGTTCCTGCTGTCTCCGAAAAGCATTTGCATTCTTGGCTGATCTCCAGATGCTTCTAGGGTCAAACACAGTGTCCGCGGTGGGTCGGGGCATAGCTCGGCAATTTACGCACACCCCCCCCCGACCCCCAGAAGTTAAAGGGAAAACAATCCTCTGTTGACTCTTTTACATGTCACCGTATCTGTACTGAATGCTGCAGATAGACGCGCTGCTGCAGCACTCAACAACAACATCCTTCCTCCCACCCCGCCATGGGTGGCTGATGGTACAATAGGACTGCTACCCGTCCTCATCATCAGCCTATTGGCACATGGGGCAGTGCAAAAGGACTGGTAACCATACCAACTTGCTTGGGACAGGTCGATCAAGGTCGCCTGGTCCTAATTTTTCATGGTAGATGGTGCAGTATGGCTGGTAACCGTCCTCATCATTGCAACAGGGGGCTGAGCTCCATCAGCCCCCACCCTTCATTGTAAAGAAAAGATTCAATTGCCCCTGGACTAGCAGAGGGATGATTGGCTCCCTCCTCCACACCCCTTAATGTCATCTCTGGACTATCATTGCAGCTGGAGGCTTCCTTCCACTCATTTCTCACAAACGACTACTTGTGTCTTATTCATGCATTCTATATTACTTCATCACACAAGTGGGGGGACAATGGTATTGGAACCCAGGAAGGCTGGGGGAAGAACGGAATGAACAGCTGGGGTTGTTTCAGGAGCACACCCTGTGAATAGCATTCAGCTCAAAATTTATGCATGATTGGACAGAGAGCAGCTGTGCTCTCTGGTTCTATGATACAGTGGTTCTCTAGTACAGTTGCCCATATTCTAGGCAGGACTGATTCTATTTTTAGATACCCAAAAAGGAGGGATTGACTCGGGGAGTCATTCCCAAATTTTGCTTTTGCGCCCCTGGCTGATCGGCCAGGGGCACTTATGACAGCACCAAATGGCGCAGTGCAAAAGGACAGGTAACCATGACCATCTTATTACCGTCTTCTTACCAGTTCATGGTATGGTAGACGGTACAGTATGCCTGGTAACCATCGCTGCTGTCACGCAAAAGCAAAAGCATGCTGCTGTGTAGCGCTGCTGGTCCGCCTCTGTCAGCGGCATCTAGTACACATACGGTGACATACACAAAAGGCAAAATAGGGTCCATTGTTGCCACGCTATGGCGTGTGCCAGGGCATTTCATGGAAAACGTGCTCGAAATGATTGTCTGCCGTTGCTTTCCCGGAGGAAGGAATGACTGCCGACATTTACCCAGAATCCACCGCGCAAATGATTTGTGGAACAGCAGGCACAGGGGTCTCAACAAAAAATTCACAGAGACAGCCTAGACTCAGTTAATTGTTCGCAAAAAAGTATCTTTGCAAGGAATTCACTAACTGTTTCCCATCTCACAGCTTCCACTGTCTCCAGACCTTCCACAGCATCCCCCTCGCAGAGGCTGGCGAAGATTAGGCGGCGAAAGAAAAAGACAAGGGACACGATTTTCGATGAATGTGTGGGCTGCTACCTAGCCGAGGCGGACCAGCAGAGGCAGTGGAGGGAGAAAGTCTCTCTGTACCAGCGCTCACACAGCGAATGGGAGGAGAGGTGGCGTGAGGAACACAAGCAGGCGACTCAAGCAATGCTTGTACTAGTGAGGGAGCAAACGGACACGCTCCGGCGACTTGTGTATGTTCTGCAGGACCGCTGCAGGACAGAGCCCCCGGCAGTATCTCTGCAACCGCCCTCCCCCGCCACAAAGTCACATACCCCCCTCACCCTAAATAACCAGGAGGATGCCCGCCCTGGGCCGTGAATACTGTCACTGCACCCCAGCAGAGTGCTCAAGTAACCAAAAGCTCTCATACCCTACGTTTGCATAAGTCCTTCCCTTCCGGACTCAAACAAGTCCCAATCCCAGTCCCATCCCATAACTGTGTACTTAAGTAATAAAAATACTTTGCTGTTAAGTACTGTTTCCGTCATGTTTTTTCACTGAAGACTGTGTTTGAATGGGGTGCGTGGGGAAGTGCGTTGCTAATTGCATAGGACAGGCACCTTTCCCAGGGTACAGACACGGGGGCCGGATCAGCAGCGGGTCACACACACAGTGCAGTCAGTAGGCACCGTGGTCGGTATGGGAGGTGGTTTCCAGGTTCTGTGTGGGCGGTGGGGATGTGACTTTTTAGCGGGGGAGGGCTGTTACAGATCTTATACAGCGGTCCTTGTCGTGGACCGCTGAGTCACGCAGCAGAGGAATCTGTATCCGTCCTCCTCCGCCACAAGGCCACATAGCCCCCCGCACACAGAATCCCAAAAAGGAGGGATGGCAGGCTTTGTTGAAACAAGCAGTCCGGCAATGCGGACCGCTATAGGAGCAGGAGCCTGTCATTCCTTGAGTTTAGAGGTGGTCTTTACATCAGCGCACACCCTACCCACCACAGTCTGCGTTCCAGTTTCAACCCTTTAACGAAAAGTCATGAATAAAGAAACCTCTCCTCAGTAACAGTGTGACATGTATTTTATTTTTACACGTGTCTTGGAAGTGGGGGAAACGGGGAGAACGGGGTATTTAACCGAAGAGGAGAGTCAACAGTCAGTGGGTAAAGAAACAGGGGCAGGTTCAGCTTCTCTGTAAAGAAACTGAACAGTCACAGGTCACGCTGCTCGCTGCTCGCTGGTATTTAAAGAGTTCCTTGTCGCTGTCCCAGGCGCCTGTATAGGGCTTCATGAGCAAGTGCATTAGCGGGCAGGCTGGGTCACCGAGGATCACTATAGGCAAATGCACATCCACAACAGTTATTTCGTGGTACGGGAAGAAACTACCTTCCAGCGGGCGTCTGAGCAGCCCACAGTTCCTGAGAACACACGCATCAGGAACCTTGCCCGGCCATCCGACGTTCATGTTGGTAAAACGTCCCCTATGGTCCCCCAGTGCTTGCAGAACCACTGAAAAGTAGCCCAATTTCTCAGCAGCTGAATGTGGAAGAGGTGGACAATAAAGTGCGAGGAGGAGAAAACGGCGAGGATCGCAGCGGGCTCCATGCTTGCAGTGCTGTGGCGTCCACGCTGTCACTGACCAGAAAAGTGCACGAACAGATTGCCCGCAGGCGCTTTCAGGGAGGGAGGGAGTGAGGGCGTGATTGACGGTTCAATGATGACAGTTACCCAAAACCACCCTCGACACATTTTTTCCCCCAGCAGGCATTGGGGGCTCTACCCAGCATTCCAATGGGCAGCGGGGACTGCGGGAACTGTGGGATAGCTTCCCACAGTGCACCGCTTCCAAAGTCGACGCTGGCCCCGTTAATGTGGACTCAGAAATTCGAATTAGTGTATTTAGTATGGATACACAAATTCGACTTCATAAGGTCGAATCCACAAATTCGAACTAAGTTGATTCAAAATAGTCTTGTAGTGTAGACAAGGCCTAACACGGCTACCCCTCTGATACTTTCTCAGAAAGAACAATCAGCTGAGCAAACTCTACAGATAGTGGATGCAGAACAAGAAGATGATTCAAGGATTCCAGACCGACCATAGCCAGTCATTAGAACTAATGGACAGCCAGATGACCAAGTTGTTACCTATTTGGTTCATGTAATTAAAAGACCAGCACCATTCAGAGATACATAACAGACTGATCTGCTCTGAACTTCAAAGATAGTACGATAATGTAAATATTATATCAGCCTTTGAAGTCGCCCTTCTCCCCCACCCCCTGCACCTGAGATATGAATATGCTAGCTGGAACTGGATTCTCTGGAGACCCAGAGACAAAGAAAAGCTTTTTGGATAAAAGCCTGAGTTTAAAATGATTTGGGACCTTCTTCCTGGTCCAGCAAATGGACAGAACCCTTGTCCCCCGAGGGCCCCAATCCCTACAGGAGGATTGGAAGGACTTGGCCTGCTGAGGCCTCATAACATTGGGTGCTCATTCTGAGCTGAAGCTCTGATGAACTTGAACCACAAGGAAACCCCTAGGGTGGGGGGATGCCTGGTGAGCTTATGAGCTTGTGTGTAGGTCCTTCCATTGTATTTAATGTCATCTTTTTACCTTAAGAATAAAGCTAAGCTTGCTTAGGAAGAGCTGGGTGGTCATTTATTGCTTTAGCAATTACACTGTATCCATCTCTGGAGGGAAAGCAAGCAGGTGTTCAGGGCAACCTGTCTGTGCTGCTGGGAATTACACAGTGAAGGCCAAGCACTGTGCAGCCTGGACATACCCTGGTAAGAAGGGAAAATGACATGGGGTCTCCACCCAACAGAAGCAATAGCTGGGAGCCTGTGAATGGTGCCCTTGCTGAATCACTGAGTGGGAGATACAGGTGCAGTTGCCCTGAACTGTGACACCTATTTCTGTGAGAGGGGCAGGGCTTAGTACACTCCTTTCTCATCAGCATCTCCCATTGGCTACCTTAGGAGGTGTCACAGAGCCACACAATCAGCGCTAAGCCCCCAGCTTTGAAACAGTCTCTAAGAGGAATGAGTTCAGTGTGCCAGACCCCCTCACTCCTCCTCCAGGGTAAGCCACGCGGCCTCACCGCCTCCTTACATTGAGCCTTACACTGAGCTCCAGCTTCACACCAGGAGCTCTGCTCAGCAAGTCCAGCTGAGATAGACTCCTGGGGGAGACTTGTCCACTCTTCAAGGACTAAAGCACCTCATCTGGCATTTGCAGTGACACTCAAACAACATTGTCCAAAGAATAGGATTTATTAATCATCTGGAAACAGCATAGGAAGTCCTTAGGTTAGCACAGAGAACTGAAGGTTAAAGCACAGACCTTTCTGGTCAGCCCAGAGCCCAGCCAAGCTGTAAGGAACCCCATTGTTCAAGCTCTGTCTGTCTCTCCCTCTGAACCCCTTGAGCCTTGATCAGATCCCAGGGGAGAGCGCCAACTCCTTCCAGCAGCCGACTCTTATTCCCCACCTCACACCACTCCAGTCCTTTATTCTCGAGATGGGGGATACTTGCTCAGCTTCCTTGCTGAGGTGTGGGGGACTCCATCTGCCTCTGGGTGGTTGGTTGCTAGGTGTCAGTGTCCGGGTGTGATACTCTGTTCCTCAAAGCAGCACCCTGGAATCACCATATTCACCACTGTGATATGACTATGATAGGTTTTGTACTAAGTAGGCCTTGCAAGGCACCATTCTAAAAGTTTTCATCTGTTGAAAAATAATATCCTGTTGGATTGTCTGTGCTATCATTGTATGGAAAGTTATGAAGTGTTGCTGTGTGTGTCTCTGAAATATGTTGTGAGGTTGGGAAAAGCCACAACCAGCCTTTCAGGTACATGAGGAGCCAAATGGCTTTTATGGCTCATCATCACACAATCCACTATCCCGGAGGCTTCTCAGAGAAGGCACGTACACCATGGGGGAGGACCTAACCCATGTACAGCAAAGATCTTTCTAGCAAGCTGGAAGAAAGCATAGAAGAGAGACAGTGACATCATCACTTGGCCTCTCTCCCCTCTGATCTCAACACCTGGCAGCACAGCTGAAAGACAAGGCTTTGAACTGGGGAAGGGTGGTCCCAGACTGGAAGGCAGTCCCAGCCTGTGTACTGAGGAACTGTAACCTGCTTTTACCATTTGTCAGGGTGAGAAAAGCTGTTTGATTCAACTCTTACTAAGGCCTGGTCTACACTAAGAAGGGGGGTCGAATTCAGCACTAAGAAGGGGGTACGCAAATTCAGCTACGTGAATAGCGTAGCTGAATTCGAAGTACCCTAGTTCGAACTACTCACCCACAACGCCGCAGGATCGAAGTCCGCGGCTCCAAGGTCGACTCCGCCACCGCCTTTTGCAATGGTGGAGTTCCAGAGTCGACCGGAGCGCGCGGGGAGTTCGAACTATCGCGTCTAGATTAGACGTGATAGTTCGAACTCCGAGAAGTCGAACTTACCGCGCGTCGACGCGCGCGGTAAGTGTAGACCTACCCTTAGACTACAAGTTTAGGATTTTGAATGTGTTTACTTTTTATTTTCTTAAGGTAACTATCTCTGACCTTTATGCCTACCACTTACAATCACTTACAATCTATCTTTCTCTAGTTAAACTTATTTTAATGTTTTATCCTGACCAGTAAGTTTGTCTAAAATGCTTGGGAAATCTGCTCAGGTAACAAAGGCTGGTGCATGTCCACTTTCCTTTGACAAAGTGGCAAACTAGGTAATGAACTTACACTGACCAGGCTGGGCAAGGGGAAGGGGAGTGAGACCCCAGGCCCAGGGCTATGTGAGTGATGGGCCCAGGCTGGGTAAATGGGACCTGCTCACAGGGAGGAGCCTGGGCAGCTTGTCTCCCATTCTCGCCACATGTTCACCCGACCACATGGCTCATCCCCAATCCACGTCCTGCACCTCGGCACCTTCCTGTACAACCACACCCCTAACCCCTCCTTGCCCTGCTCTGTTCCCAGCAGCTCCCTCCCTCAGTGCCATCTGTGGGAAGGGAGCTGGTGAGCCTGAGGTGGGTGAATGTTGTGCGGAGGTCAGACAAGGGAGGCTGGAAGCAGGTTTTGTAGTGTTAAAAGGGCTTCATCGTACATTCCTAATGACACAGCACACTATGGGAGTCATGAGAGCCTCACAGACATTCACTTTCCTTTGTGTTTCTCTCTCTGAACCCCGCCCCCCCCCCCCCTGCTCTAACACAGCCAGGCACCGCACGGCTCCCTTGTGTGCTGAGATGCTGATGCTGGGTGAGACATTAACCCCTGTCATTTCACAGACCCAATAGAGATGTCATTGTGATCCATGGTACTTTATTCTGGTTTTCCTGGCTTTAATTTCTGGCCCGGTGGCCTGACAATGAGCAGAACTGGGAATTGGGACCATGCAGGGACAGAGCTGGTTGTGCTGGCCCCTCCCCTGCCATTTCCCATGGCTAGGGTGACCATATTTCCCTATGCTGAATACAGGACACCTTGTAAAACTGCTTGTATTCAACAGCAATCAATCAGAACTATGCAGTAGCCCCCACAACATGCTATAAAAACTCCAGAGCCCAGCAGGGAAAGGGGGGCCTCATGGGTCCGGGGGAGGGTCTTAGGCATAAGCGTGGTATGACTTCTATTTTGGGGGGCAGGGGCCAGCACGGCTCAAGCCAGCTCCACATGGTGGGTCCGGGGAGGGAGTGCCACCTTCACCCCCTGACTCTCCTCAGGAGGCCACCCAGGGAGGCACAACCAAAAATTATAACTCAAAGGTGTGTGTGGGGGGGGGGAAGCTTGAGCTCAAAAAGGCTGAAAACAGCTCAGAGTGCAGGGAAGGGGGTATCTGGGGGCTGTGTGCGGGCAGGGGGTAGCTGAGGTTGCAGGGAGCGGGGTAGCTAGGGGCTGTGTATGGGCAGGGGGTAGCTCAGGGTGCAGGGAGCAGTCCCTGTTCCCTGAGGGCTCTGCCAGCCCCACCCCTATGGCTGTTACCGGCTGTGTGAGAAAAGGGGGCTGGGAGCTGAGCAGCAGCCAGCAGGAGAAGAGGGGACACCAGGGCTGCCTGCTCCATGGCACCAGCCAGAGGAACAGTTGCCCCGCACTGCCCAGCTCCAGCTTCCTGCCTCCAAACTGGCCAGAAGGCAGAGAGAGAAGGAAGTGTGCAGGGTGTGGAGTGCCCCTGGGATACCCCTTCATGCACACTGCAGTTTGGGGTGGCAACATTCCCAGTGCCCCCCAACTCTGCCCATGGGCTCAGGAGGCTTCTGTCCCATGGAGAGCACCGGGGATCCAAGATTCAGCCCCACGACTCCTGCCTTCAGCCTCATGGATGTCACCAAGGCTCAGGCATTCAGCCCCGTGGCTCTGGCTTCAGCCCTGCAGCAGGTGCTAGGAATCAGGGTTTCAGTCCTCCCCCCACAGCTCCAGCTTCAGCTCTGGAGCAGGCGTCGGGAATCGAGGCTTCAGTCCCCCTGTGGCTCTGGCTTCAGCCCTGGAGGCGGGGGCTGGGAATTGGGGGCTTCAGTCCCACTGTGACAGGTTGGGTCACAGAGACCCGCTTGGAACTGCCACCTGATGTGCTGAGACTACCGCTGAGCCTGTTTTCCCTGCCAGCTTGGGACTTCAGTGCCTTGCCTGGTTGAGCCAGACACACTAGTCTGCTAAAAACACAGACCCAGGTCTGAACCACGTTCCCCAAAAGCTGCAGGCTTAACTGAAAACAGCTTAGGACGTGCTCCTGTCTCCAACATCCTTATACCCAGTTCCCAATGGGGTCCAAACCGCAAATAAATCCATTTTACCCTGTATAAAGCTTATACAGGGTAAACCCATAAATTGTTTGCCCTCTATATCACTGATAGAGAGCTATGCACAGCTGTTTGCTCCCTCAGGTATTAATACTTGCTCTGGGTTAATTAACAAGCCAAAAGTGATTTTATTAAATATAAAAAGTAGGATTTAAGTGGTTCTAAGTAATAACAGAGAGAGCAAAGTGAATTACCAAGCAAAATAAAACAAAAACACTCAAGTCTAAGCCTAATACAGTAGGAAACTAAATGCAGGCAAATCTCATCCTCAGAGATGTTCCAATAAGCTTCTTTGACAGACTAGACTCCTTCCTAGTCTGAGTCCAGCAATCCCTCCCACCCTTGCAGTTACTCACCTTTGTTCCAGTTTCTTTCAGGTATCTCTTTGGGGGGGGAGAGGTTATCTTTTAAGCTATCTGAAGACAAAATGGGGGGGCGTTTCCAGGGCCTTATATAGTGTGCCTTATAGACACACACTCCTAGCCTCTTGCACAGGGGCTACCTGATGTGTCATCTTCCTGCCTCTCCACCTGGCCTGAGGCTAGTACATGCTCTCACTGATGAGCCACCGCCTGCCCACACTCGCTCGCCAGCCACAAACAAGACACAGCTGGGGCTGCGCTGACTGACCAGCAGGGGGAGCAGAAAATATGGGACAATTTGCCCATTTTTAAAAAAAAGGCGGGACACCTACCATAGGGCTTAAATACAGGACTGTGCCGTTAAAAACAGGACGGACACCCTATGTCGGGAGCCACCATACACTCAATGACTCCCCTAGAACAAGAGACTGAGAATGCTGGTGGGGCCCAGATCTCTCCCTCACATCCCTTCCTCCCCTGGCTCCAGCCTTCTCTGTTCCTGAATCCCCCCTTCTGCCCACTCTGCCCCTTCACCATTCCCATAACCCCCTACCCACCTTCTCAGAGCTCCCGCTACCCACACTGGGATCTCCTCCTCTCCGCCATTTCGGCCAGGGGTCTTCCTCCTTATGGCCTCTCTCCCCTCCCCCTCTCATCACATCCTCACCCCGCTCCCTGGAATCTTCCTTTTGTGACCTGGGCTCTTCTCTTCCTGCTGCTACAGCCCCCTCCCCACCCCAGCCTTGGCCACACAGCCACCCTTGACATTGCATGTCCCTCTGCCCCTGCACCCCCTACAGCTTATAGCCTGCTCGCCACCTCCTTCTCTGCCCCTCTCCACTCTCCCAGCTCACAGGCCTGGTGCTGGGGATCAAGAAGGGAGAGCACAGTGATATCTTTGTGGAAGATTATAATTTAGAGCTGCTCCCTCATAAGGGACAGGATTAGGAATACAGAGATTTAGATATATGCCTGGAAGGTGGGGTTGAGAACACAGGGTAGCTGTGCACAGCTGGTCACCACAGAAGCTCTCTAGTTTTTTTTTTTTTTATGTTTTATTCTCATTCACTGGTTTGTTGCTTAATGAACCCCAAGGTCATGACAGGAGGAAGTGGGGGGGGGGGAGGCAGGTGATGCCCTTTGTACCATCCCCATGGCAACAGGCCTGGGGGATGGTCAGCACTGGGAGGGGACAGCGTCTGCTATCGTTGTTGCTGTCAGGGACAGATTCCCTTCGGCCTGAGCTGAGACCGGGCAGATTATCAGGGGAGCTGTGTTTGTACCCCCAGAGTTGTTACAGGGACAGAAATAAGGGCAGAGCTTCCCGTGGAAGGTGCCAGTGAAAGTGAAGAAATGGGACCTGTCAGTCACATTGTAAAATGAGACCTCACCCGCCTCATAGTCCAGGAAAATCCCCACCCGGCTGGGCCTGACGCTCACGGGGAGGGGGCTTGAGGGGGAGGTGAGGGCCTCGTATCCCCCATCCCTCAGCCACACGGCCCAGTATCCATCCTCAGGTGCGAGTGTGACCTGCCCCTTCCTGCGCACAGATTCCCTACAAACCCCCAGGTCCCAGCCTGTCTTGTCTCCCACCTCCACCTCCCAGTAATGCCTCCCGCCCGCAAACCCCTCAGCGCCCAGGACACAGGGACAAGGATCAAATCTCTCAAGATTGTCAGGCAGAGCCTGTTCTTCGTCTCCATGTCTCACACGTTTCCGATCCTCAGACAGGACGAGGTTGGGATTTGCTGTGTCTGGATCCAGAGTCACATCCACTGGGGAGAGAGTCACAGAGATAGTGCCAGGGGCAGGGGCTGGTTACTCAGACTAATGGAAATCAACCTGTGTCCCAATTAATTGCTGTTTAATCTCTGATTATACAATCAGTCACCCAGACTTGGACATGGAGGCAAAATATCTCCTGAAGGGAGAGTGGTATGTTCATTGCTTGGGGCAGAGGGGTGTAAGGTTGCAGACAGACACCAGCTGGACATGGGGGAGGAGTGAGGTGGGGTAGAGGAGAGGGGCAGGTATTAAGGACGAAGGATGGGGGCGAGCTTGAGGCACCAGGTGGGCAGAGAGGAGAGGTGCAGGCACCAGCAAGGAGAGGATGAGTGGGGAAGATGCCAGAGAGTCAGAGAAGGGTGAGATTAGGGTTAGAAACCAGTGGACAGAATGGGGGTGAGGGAGATGCAGGCCCCAGGGAATCTCTGTTGCTTTGGGGCTGTGTGTGGTGGGTTTGTTGCTAAGAGCAGGTCGGTGCCATCCCCACACACACTGGCCTGGAAGCCCTGCCCTAGGGGGCACAGCTGGGACTCTCCATAGTGGCTGTCCCCATGGACACCGCCTTCCAGCCAGGCAAACCGCACAGCCAGGCCCTCCCCTAGGGCATGAACAGTGTGTCTGGGTGGGGCATGCTGGGCTGGGGGCAGGGCTGGGTGATGGGGAGTTTAAGTGGACACTGCAGGGAACACAGACCATCTGTAGCAATCTGGACAGGGTACCAGTCTCAGATCACACCTGCACATCAAGTCTGCATGGGGGTTTGAACAGGGGCAGCTACATCGATGCAAGAAAACCCTGTGCGGACAACCTGAGGATTTGTCTACACTAGAAATGCTACATTCTCCCATTGGCATCAGTAACCCAACTCCCCAAGATGTGGTTGCTACGTCAACAGAAGAATTCTTCCATTGACCTTGTGCTATCTACGCTGGAGGACAAGTCAGCTTAATGTGTCATTCTGGGTGAGTCCCAAAATGGACAATGCTCAGAAAGCTCATCTCAGAGCCCCAAAGCCAAACAGTTTTCTCCCTGGGCCAGGCCAGATTGGCTTGAAATATTCAGAGTTTTCTCCCCAGGCTGGAGAGCATTAAGGGACATTGTAGGAGGAAGCAGTTTAATGTCCCAGGCAGAGGGGGGGATGATCAGGGTCTCCTGGGCTTAGCTCTAGAGTCACAACCAGGCACAATAATAACAACCCCCCTTGCTCCTCCCCTGGGATCTAGACACCCCAGCTTTGCCAGCACAGCATGTGAGTCTCCTCCAGGGAGATCTCTGGCCCACGGCGCTGACATGCTGTCCACTGAGTCTGCAGGGCTCATGCACTCCTCAAACACCTGCTGCAGGCTGGGGCTGCCCTGATGCTCTCCACGGAGTTTACAGGCTCCGCAGGCCCCGACGGGAAGAGTTTTCTCCAGGACCCTGAGCTCTGACAGCGTTTCTGCTCCTGGCCCGGCTCTCCCTGCCCTGCCGTGCTGACAGGCTGCACCCACCGGGACATCCGGGTCTGGCCCTCACAGCACACGCAGGGACATTGTCTGCGTCCACATTCCCTTCCCCCCATTCCTGGCACAGGGAACACCAGCCCCAGGACCCCTCCCTTCACCCCCCAGAGCAGGGGAGCGAGAGCCCTCGGCCTCCTGGGCAGTGGGACTGCTCAGAACAGATTCATGGGTCTGTGAAAGTGTCTCCACCCGGAGAGCTCTGTGCACCCAGCAACCCCTGAGATCAGGGGCCGGGGCTGGAACTCACCCCCTCCCACTCTGGGAGGAGAGGGGGCCTTGAGCCACCCATGCTGCTATCGGCCTGTATATAGCCAGCTCAACAGGTGACAGAGCCAGTGCCCTGAGCTGTCAGAGCGTCACTGATGGGGAAGGAGCATTGTGGGGTAGTGCTGGGGGCTCTGTGCACTGCTGGGGCTCTTATGCCAGTGATCTCGGTGCAGACTGGCTCGGTGCAGGGCTCCACAGCGATCAGCCTTGCTCCAGTCCAGTCTGACCCACAGTGGCTGTGACGTCTCTGCACTGCTGGGAGCGTATGTGTGGGGGGTGAGGGTTGGGACAGGACAGATTTCCCAGCTGCAGACAAGCAGGGTGAGGAGGCCAGTGGCCCTGCAGAGCCTGCTCCATTCCTGAGAGCCCCACAGCGTGTCCCTCAAGAAAGCTGCATTGGGTTCATTTAAATTGCTTTAAAAATACTGCAGAGACCGTGGTACAAACCCGTGTGACTCTCCAGCTGTGGGATGCGGCTGATCGGGTTTAGCTTCACGTTGGTCAGGCACCAACCTGAGCTGAACCAAGCTCAGCCTCTGCCAGAGCGAAGTACAGGAGTCTGGGCACAAACTGGAACCCATTTAACTGACCTGCTCCTGGCAATTCCCACGAACAAGGCAGAGGAGACAGGCTCAGGGAGGATGGGGACTCATTTCTCCAGGGCTGGGCTGGAGTCATGCTGCTGCTCTCACCCCTTCCTGTGTCATCCTTGCACGGGAGTAGGCTCCAGGGTCTGTTGTTATTGCTCCTCCTCCTCCCCCACTGGGGGTGTAAACCCTCCCACACCAGCTGTATCATCTCCCAGGTCTGGGGCACAGGGAATGGTGCCAGGAGGGGCTGTAGGGAGTGAATCTCTCCCTGGGGAAGGTGCTGGAGTCACCAGTACAAGATCAACTTCAGTTACCTGCGAATCCTCGGGCTCTTCTGAGTCCTGGAACAACCAGCAGAGAGAGAGAGAGAGAGGTGAGAATTCACACAGCAGAGTCATCCGGATCAGGTACGTACATGGACCCTCCACCCCAAAGCACTCAGCTCTGCACCATCTCACAACAGAGCAGGGTTCAACAGGCTCTGACCCCTCCTCATTTTTTCTGTGCCACATTCACCAGCTGGGTTTCTCTCCTGTGCAGATCACGTCACACGCGCCCAGTCCAGGGGCTGCTCCATACAGGGGAACAGGCCCCTGCTGTGCCCTAGAACAGCGACCAGGGTTCTCACCTCTCTCTGCAGCCAGCCCCTCTGGAAGGAAAGAGAGAAAAATCCATCACTGGCATGGGTCAGTGTGACCAGGACTAGAAGTCACAGCTCTGTCAGATGCTGTGATAGGGACCACAAGGACTAAGGACAAGGAGCCACCTTGTCATGTGACTCACCCTTCTCATTTTAGCACTGAAAGATGCAGAAAGGCCCCTGGGATTTTCACAAGTGTCAGAATAGTCAGGTGAGTTGCCCAACTCCTATAGACACCAATGGGAGTTTGGTGCCTAACCTGCTTTCGTGCTTCTGAAAATCCCAACAGGTGCCTGTTTAGGTGCCTAATGATTCAAATACCTCTGAAAATCTGGCCTAGGGTGCTCAGATACTAGGGCCCAGATGCTCAGCTGGTGTCAGTCAAGGAAGCTCCTTTGGTGTCCAGGAAGCTGAGAATCCAGCCCCGAGTCTGTGATAATGTCTCTCACATCGACCAGCTACAAACATTACCAAGAAATCTCCCCTTGTCTCTCGGCCCCATGCAGGATGCGTTGGAGGGAGACTCTCTCGTTGAGCAGCAGGAGGGAACTGCTGCAGAAATAGTGACAGTGGGAGAGGAACTTTCACTCCCAGCTCCTGTTCTCAGCCATTAACGTCTTTATAGGAAATCTTCCTTTCTGCTCAAAACAGCTTCCCTGAGCTCAGAAATCCACCAACCCCTCCCCATGAGGAGCACTGGGTTTTCTCAGTGAATACAGCTTTTCATGGCCTTTTGGGTTGCATTTCTCTGAAGGCTGATGTGCCTGGGTTTAACTGATCAGCACAAATACTCCTGGAAAGTGAACTCCCAGCTCCCTCTCTGTGCACCTCCCCCCAGAACAGAGACAGTCACAGCCCAGTGGCGCAGCTCCACATTCAACCTGCCAACTCACACTGCAGAATTCCAGACCCGAATATCAGAATCGGCGCATCAAGCGGCAAATCAGAGTGAGCGAAATACACAATTGTGAACAGTCAATACAGCCGAGAGCATTAGCCCCTGTGCTCAGTTGGCCATGGACAGAGCAGGAAGCAGCACTGGTCACACAGGTCAGTGATTATGAATTATTTACTCAAATCTAAACTTTCCCATAGGACCGTGTTCTGTGCAGCCAGGGGAGCTGGGACCACACGGGCTCTCCCAGGATCTGGGTTCCTCTGGGCTGGGACACAGGAGTCTGAGTCTGGTTCTGATGCATGGGGAATATGAACACACAGGCACTGATAATAACGCAAACAGCAGGCGTTGTCACTTCCTGCAGTCCCAGCTTGCCTTGGGGGAGCCTCTCCCCCGACCCAAATACTATGAGACACAACCCCCCAGCAGCGTCCCGTACCCAGGAATCCCGTCACAGCCTCCTGGAGTTTGTTCTCTCGAGGGAAATCCCTGATTCGCTTTTCCAGCTCAGGGGACTTGGGAGCCGGATGTGGAGACATCACCTTCTCGCCCCTGCAGGGAAATGAGTGCGTTTATTTCTCTCCCTCCTCGGCCGTAAGTTCCCGCCCCCCAAAGCCAGAAAGGGGAGTGGAAGCTGGGCCACAGGCAGAGTTAACAGGGCCCTGACCTCTGCTGCCCAGGGAATTTAGTGCCTGCACAATTTGCTGGGGCCCAGCCTGGGGACTGGGGGCATCTCTCCAGCCAGAGAGAAAAGACAGCCTGGGCAGTGCCAACCCCAGCTCCCCTCAGAGCCGGCCCGGCCCATGAGCCCCACCAGGACCTGGAGGGGCCGCACCCAGGGCTGAGAGAGGGGCCCATTCTCCAGGCCCAGCCACTCCTCAGCTTCTCCCGTCAGCCTCCAAGGGGTCTGGTCACTCCCCATGGGGTGGGGGGTTCTGGGACATGGAAACTGCCCCACTGGGGCCTGGGCTGGGACACTCGGCTCTTTCCCCAAAGGCCTCTAGGCCCCCCTCGCACGGGACAGGCTTTGGACCATGACAAAGCTGGGGCCAGGTCCCAGCTGGGCCCTCTGGGTGAAAGGGCTCCAGCCCCAGTAACGATCCCCTGTGGCGGCCTAGCCCCCAGGGAGGGTTCTCCAGCCCAGAGCTGTGGGGCAATCCCCTCCCCAGGGTGGGTCACACAGCCACAGCAGCAGCAGCCCCCGGGTAATGGGGACGGAAGGGGGCTGGATCCAGAGGGTGAGACTGTCCCATGGTCAGAGGGCTGGGTTTTTAGCCTGGCTTCTGAGCCTCTTCCCAGCATGACGGGGCGTGAGGGGCAGACAGATCCTGGACGTACCTTCTCACGGCACTTCTGACACCCTAGAGGGGAAGGAGAGATGGAGCAGAAAGTCAGTGCCCATGGTGCAGCCCAGCCACCTGCTCCAGATGGGTCACTCTGCTCTCCCATCCCCAGCCCCACAGGCTGTTCCCCTCGTGGGATGGTGGAACTAAAGGGCTGTGCTAGCGGGAGCAGAGCCCCTTTCACACCAGCTGCTCTGCAGAGGTGGCTGGTCTCCCTGAACTGAGCCTCAGGGCTGGAAGAGCCTTTCTCCGGCCTCCCCCCGTCTCCCTGACAGCCCAAACTCCTGTCTGTCTGCAGCCTTGGGGCTCCTGGCCCTGCAGACACCCAAGGCCACTTTCCCTGCACTGAGTTACCCTGTGAGCCCCGAATGACTCGAGGGCCATCCCCTCCCTGCACTGGACTCTGGGCATGTCTGACACAGTCTCACCTGCAGCAATTCCGGCACAGGCTGCTGACACTTCCCCTCCAGCTCTGTGATCAGGGCGCTGAGCTGGGAAATCTCCTCACACAGGTGGGTGGCGTTTTCCTCCCTCCTCCTCCCAATCTCCTGGTCCAGCTCTCCCAGCCGGGCCAGCAGGAGGCGCTCTTGTTCAGCCAGGAACTGGCGCAGCTGCTCGCACTCAAACACCACCAGCTGCCTCTCCACTTCCGTCTGCCTCTGGGGTGCACAGAGAGACGCAGGGACAGGGTGGGGACACAGGGTGAGTGGGGGATCATGGGAAATGGCACAAAGCCTTGTCCGGGCTGCACAGAGCGTTTCATTTGATATCTTTGCCAGCAGAACTGTGCCTGCACTAGGGCTTTTCCCAGGGTAAAAATGTCACCAAAAATCATCCCCCCAATGCCCCCCCAGTACCCATTTCTGTACCAGCAACAGATTTAACTGTCGATCAGGCCTTGGCAAATGCTGCTGCCCAAACCACCCAATGGCATCACTGGAAACGTCTGACACACACACCCTGGGATCAGCACAAATCTCCTCTTGCTTCAACCTGACCCCTGCAACATCTGTGCATGTTCAGCAGTTTCATTGTCCCCTGCCCCCCAGTGCTAAGGAGGCAGAACCAGAGGCTGCTCCCAGCGACCCTGGGGTGAACCCCTTGACTCCATTGGGAATTAACACCAGGGGCACAGAGGAGTCTGACCCTGACCCCAATGACGTCAGTGTTGTCACTCCTGATTTACACCAGATAGCTGAGAGCAGTTGTTGGCCTCCCACTGTTTAAAATGGCCCTGAACAGTCTCCTTCCATCAACCCTGGAAATCCTTTAACCTTCTGAATGACTCAGAGACCAACCAGCGCAGAGACCCCCCCTACTGCTGTCGCTGAAGCCCCTGTGCAAACCTGCTGGGCTGGGCAGGGGCACCTACCAGGAGCCTCTCACTTTCCTTGTCCCAGTCGGATTTCAGTCCCAGGAGCTCTTCTCTCTCCTCCTGCAGATGCTGCAGGCGGCTCAGAATTTGCTCCTGCAAACAGAGACAATGGCTCTGGGGGCTGGTTTGGGTGCATTGGTTTGTCCCCAGCGATAACATCATCACTGAGCAGAGCGATGCTGTGGGAGCAGGTCCCCCTTCTCCAACCCACTGAAAACATGACCCCAGCTCCCAGTAGGGTGACCAGACAGCATGTGTGAAAAATTGGGATGGGAGTGGGGGGTAATAGGCTTTTATATAAGAAAAAAACCTCAAATATCTGGACTGTCCCTATAAAATCACGACATCTGGTCACCCCAGCTCCCAGTCCCGTTATCAGGCAGTTCCCTGGCTTTAATCCAGAGATGCGCAGACACGCGCTAGGGGCTCTGTAGCCACAGAGAAGCTGCCCCAGTAACTCCCAGCCCCGGCAATAGCTATTCCCTACCCTGTACTCCTGGGCAGCCTCCTCGATGGGAACCACCGTGTGAGCGCGGTGAGCCCGGGATCTGTCGCACACCACACAGATGGGGGTTTGATCCTCTTCACAGAACAGTTTCAGAGCCTCCTGGTGCCTCTCACACATTCTCTGCCCCTCGGGCTCTGTCACCGCCTGGAGCCTCAGTCGTTTCACTAACTCCACCAGGTTCCCCAGCTGCCTGTTGGGCCGCAGGTTTCGCTGCAGGGCGGTTTCTCTGCACTGGGGGCAGGAGAAGTTTGACTCCGACTCCCCCCAGCACTGGCTGATGCAGGCCCGGCAGAAGTTGTGCCCACACTCAATAGTCACCGGGTCTGTGAAATACTCCAGGCAGACGGAGCAAGTCACTTCGTCCTGGAAGCTCCCTGCCAGGTCCCCGGCAGCCATGGCTCCTCTGCAAACGGGAAACAGCCGCTGCAGTTTAGTTTCACTTTCCTGAGAGCAGAGAAGCTTGTTTGGCTGGAGTTGGGGCGTTTCCTTCCTCCTGTTCCCAGCAGGCCCTGAGCTGAGCTGAGCTGAGCTGCAGTGACTCACCCCTCTTGTCACAGCCCGGGGGCCTGGGGAGACAGAGCCAGGTCTAGTGAAGGGTTAATGCAGGCTTCTCCCCCAGACAATCTGTGCAGGGTCTGGGGCTGGTTCCTTCCAGCTGCAGAAAGTCGCTGTCCCAGTGAGGGCTGCAGCAGCTGAGGTTGGGATAAAGTTGAAGGGGACGAAGCAGCCGAGAGTTGTTGTAGCTAGTTCTGGGAAAAGGGGAGACTGTGAAGTAGAGAGAACAAAGAACAGGAATAAGAAACCCTGCGGCTCCTGAATCTGAGTTAGTGCTAAAGCCTGTTATAAGACGCTGCTGCTGGGATCCCTGGCTGAGCAGCTGCTGTTCCCCAAAGGTGTCTCTGCTAAGTTAAGTAGAGACTTTAATTGAAGTCTCCTCTGTGCCCAGCCCAGGTGGGGACTTTCTCGGGTGGCTGGAACCAGTCCCTGGGGCAGCCCCGGGCTCTGCTGACACCAGCTACTGAGCCAGAGCCTGCAGCTGAGGGGACAGACTCCGGGAAAAGTGCTGGGAACTGGCAGGAAAGTGGCTCACTACAAACGACCCTGGGAGGCAGAAGCTGGGTTTACACTACAAAGTTAAGTTGACCTAAATTGCCCTGTGTATGTGTCGGGGCTGATCAAACCCTGTCACAGCGATGCAGTAAAACCACCTCCCTGACTGGCACAGAGCTGTGGTTGATCTTCTTAGGTTGGCACAGTGCGAATGTAGACACTGCATGGCCTATTTGATCCCTAACAGTCCTCCAGCCCCTGCCCCACAGTGCCCCAGTCCCTGCAATAGTTACTGCTCTGCTCATAAATGTAAAGCCCTCTGTGTAGAGGTCACAGAGACCAGATGCCCAGCTCCCCCTTAAACCTTCCCCCTCATGTTTTTGAAATGCCCTTTCCTGGCTGTCCACCTTGGCCAGCTCCCCTAAGCTCACCTCTGTTGTTTGCATCCAACTGATGGAGAGGTGATCATGACAGTGAGGGCAGGGGGTTAAATCTGAATGAGTGACATTGTGGCCTGGTGCATGGGGCTGCAGCATCCTCCGTCATCATGATGGAAGGGCAGCTGGGCCCAACCTGAGTGGTGCTGTGATCCCTTGTGCCAGGTCACAACAGCCAGCATGTGGGGCAGGGCTCAGCCCCATGGGACAGGAGCTGCCACTGCAGGGTGAGTGTGGGGCAGGAATGCTTCACAGTACTCCAGACCTCCCACCCCAAACGGCAGGACCCACCCCCACATGGATGCAATTAAATAACAGGAAATTCTTCCCCCCACACACACACAAAAAAAACCATAAAATTATAACAATAAAGAGAATGCCCCAGGCTCTAGCTGTAAGAATTTGAAATTCCAAGTTGTGTTTGTGTTGGTTGTTAACTGTTTTCATGGATAAGTTTGGCTGGGGCAGGAAGAGGGGGGAACAGCACCCTTGAGAGGCCCTGGCTTAGCTAGTTGGAGCTGATTGTTATGGGAGGCAGAGGCTCGTGTCAGGCCATGCTGATCATTCAGAGCTCAGACACTGAATGGAGCAGCACTCCACCAACCTCCCTGGCTCCCAGGGGCATTTACACACAGGGCTGGTGCAACCACTAGGAGAACTAGGCGGTTGCCTAGGGCGCCAAGTGTTTGGGGGTGCCAAAAAGCGGTGTCCTGGCTCGGCAGGGAGGATCCGCCTTCCGGAGGCACCGGAGAGCCAGAGCACCAGCTTGCGGGGGCAGCGAGCCCCAGCCATGGAATAGCCAGTGCTGTGCAGTGGGGGCAGCAGCCCTGCAAACGCAGTGGTGCCGCTGGCAGGGAGCAGCTGTGCCCCCCACCTCTCCTGCCCAGGCTGCGGCCTGGCACCCCCCCCCCCCCCCCGAGGCTTCTGCAGGCTGCAGCAGATGCATGTGGGCGGTGGCTCCCATGTGCCCCCCAGCTCCCCCATTGTCATGCCCCCATGCTCGGGCTCTGCGGCTCCCGGGCATGTGAGCTGCCACCGCGGTGCGGGGCCCTGAGCCTGCCGGGAGGGGCAGTGGCGGTGGCAGCTCACACTCCTGGGAACCACTGAGCGCGAGCATGGTGAGGGGGTGTCATAAACAGATAGTTAAGGGTTAAAGTCTGTTTTACCTGTAAAGGGTTAACATGTAGTACCTGGTGACCACCTGACCAGAGGACCAATCAGAGATAAGATTTTTTTCAAATCTCTGTGGAGGGAAGCCTTTGTCTGAGTGAGAACTGTTCTTGAATCTAACAGAGGACAGTCATGCCTCCAAGTTCTCCTGGAGTAGTTTCTACTAATTAATAGTGAGTATTAATTAGAAAGGCGAATTAGTCTTATGATTTGATTTCTACCTTTGCAATTGTGTGTTTGCTAAAGGAAATGCTTTATTCCTGTTTGCTGATATTGCTTTTACTGAGAAAAGGGGGAGAGGGGATTCTCTCCAGAGATTGATAAGGTTATACCCTATGAGTGTCCAGCTTGGGCTCATAGAGATTCTGTATTTTCTTGTTTTCCTTTTAATAAATTCTTTCTATAAAGACTTGATTAAATCCCTTCTACTGTGGATAGGGGGAGGGGCGAAGACACTCTCTCGGTGGTGAGACAGGCTTATCTCCGGGCAGAGAAGGGAGGGGGGAGATAGTTCCTCCTGGGTTTGATTCAAACAGTTGAATCAGGTATCTCTTTCCAGTGGCTAGGAGAGAGAGAGGGGGGGAGGTTTCCCTCCGATGAGTGGATCTGTATTTCCCCAGGGAACGTCTCTGGAAAGGGGAGTGGGAGGGGGAATATAGGGGTGTCTCGGCCCACGTAATCGACCGAGTGGTGGCAGCCTGAAGGAGACCTACCCTAGGATTTTGGGGTGGGGGGAAGACATGCGGGTCCTCACTTTGAAACCGCCCAGTTTCAAGTGAGGGTAGACTCCTGACAGGGGGGAACCGGGGAGCACACGGGGGGCACTGCCTGCATGCATCCACTGCAGGAGCCCCCGGGAGTGTGCCAGGCCGCAGCCTGGGCAGGCGCACCCCCCAGCGCCTCCCTTCACCGGGCTCCAGTTCTGCAGCTCCTGGGTGTGTGCGCCACCACTGCCCCTCCCCTCCCAGGGCCCCGCGCCCCGGCGGCAGCGGCTCCTGACATGCAGAGATGAGTGCTGCCCAATGATCTTGGAATTCTTGATGCGGGTGCTGAGAAGCAGCCAAGCAGGGGAGAGGAACTAGCAGCCAGGAGTGTCCAGGGGGAAGGTGCTGAGAGCTCACTGCTCAGGGCCTGGTACTGCTTTGGCCTCTGGCATCTCAACTGGGCTCAGTCCTGGGTACACAAACAGCGCTGCATTAAGGACCTCAGAAACAGGCCTGACTTGGGAATTCACATAAGTGCTGAATCTATGCCCCTGCTTTGAGGCTGGCATTGACCATCCCATCCCAAATGATTCACATGAGTTTCAGGAACTTTTGGATGTGGCCAAATCCATTGCGCAACATTAAGTTTGCATGTGTGTGTTGCACGGCTGGCAGCGGGGAGAGGTGAGAGTCTGTGGCTGGAGCTGGTGGGTGTGGTTGTGGGACAAGATAATATCTTTTACTGGACCAACTTCTGCTAGTGAGAGAGACGAGCTTCCGAGCCAAGCAGAGCTCTTCTTCCCTCTGGGAAATATACTCAGTCACTGCTAAATACAAATTGGAACAGATTGTTTAGCATAAGCAGTTAACACGCATTTCAAGGGACCATTCAAGGCAGGGCCGGCTCTAACATTTTTGCCGCCCCAAGCAAAAAAAAAAGAGCACTGCCCTGCCCCCGCCCCCTCAGCACCGCGTCGCGTCCCCCAAGTCCCCGCCCCCCCCGAGCGTCACACCGCCCAAGTCTCCGCCCCCAGCGCTGCATCACACTGCCCAAGTCCTCGCCCCCCTCAGCGCCGTGTAGCGCCGCCCAAGTCCCCGCCCCCCCGTGCCACGTCGCGTCGCACCACCCAAGTCCCCACCCCCGAGCGTTGCGCCACCCAAGTCCCCACCCCCAGCGCCGCATCGCACCGCCCAAGTCCCCGCTCCCCCAGCATCGCGTCGCACTGCTCAAGTCCCCGCCCCCCAGCACCGCATCGCACTGCCCAAGTCCCTGCCCCCCGAGCATCACGTCGCACCGCCCAAGTCCTCGCCCCCCGAGCGTTGTGCCGCCCAAGTCCCCGCCCCCAGCACCGGGTTGGGCCGCCTGTGTCTCCGCCCCCACAGTGCCGCTTCGCGCCGCCCAAGTCCCCACTCCCCCAGCGTCGCCTGGCCAAACCAAAAACAACAGAAACAAACCCCGATCGCCGCCCCCTCCCAAGGTGCTGCCCCAAGCACGTGCTTGGTAGGCCGGTGCCTGGAGCCGGCCCTGATTCAAGGTGAAGTGGCCAGTTAACAGATTCAGGCTGCGTGAGGTTTGGTTGTGGCTGTGGGCTGGGTTTTTGTGTGTGCAAATGAGGAGTGTGTGTGACTGTTGCAGCTGCTGTGCTGTTTAGAGTGTAATGTATGCGTCTGCAGCCAGGTTGTCACAGCGAGTACACCGGCTCTGCAAGTGCCTATGGGATGGTCATTGCAGATGATGCATGGGGAATGATATTGATCCCAGCAAAGCCAGTGAGTGGACTCGGGATGGGGGCCGCTGGAGTGGGGTGGGAAGGGCTCGCGGGGGGCTGTGCATCCTCCAGGGGAGTTCTGAGGGTGGAGAGGGGGGAACCTGGTCTGGGGAGCAGCCCCTGGGCAGGCTGGCCCCTGGGGTCTATAAAGGCTCATTGCAATTTGCCCCACAATGAACCGATGTGCAGGGGGAGGAGGAGAGGTGGAAGTTTTGCCTAGGGCGCAAAATATCCTTGCACCGGCCCTGGTTCTGCCCTGGTCAGAAGCCTGGCCAATATAAGCTCATTACCCAGTCCGCCCCCTCCCTTGATGTGGAGAAGACGTGAACTAGCCTTTGTAAATGTAGCTGAGATGTTCCAAGCACTTCAACCAAAACACACAGTTTTAGATTAAATATCAAACAGATTTATTGGCTACAGAAAGATTGATTTTAAGTGGTTATATGTAGCAAATGTAGAGATCAAAGCTGGTTACCTAAGAAATGAAAATAAATTTCCAGTCTAAGTTCTACAAACTAAAGAGGCTTTGAATCAAGCAGTGTCTCCCCCTGACAGATGGTCTAGTTCCTCAATACACAGGCTGGGACTCTTTTCCAGCCTGGGACCCCCTTCTGTTATAGTTTCTTCCAGCTTGCTGGAAAGATCTTTTGCTGTGACATGAGGGTCACTCAGTCCCCACTGGTCAAGCTGTCTCCATAGTACACAGTCTCTGGAGAGTGGATTCTTTCCTTGATGGGTGTTGTTGCGCCATTTACCGCTGTCTGGCTACTCCGTTGTTGTACCTGAAAGGCTAGTTGTGATGTTCCCAACCTGACAACATATTTCAGTAACACATATAGCAACAATTCATAACTTCACATACAATCCAACAGATCAAGATTTTTAAAATGATACCTCACAACACATACTTTATACAAAACATATCATAATGATCTGACAGTGGTGAATATGGGGCTTGCAGGGTGCTGCTTTGAGGTACAGAGGCCTTATGTTCAACTCAATGCACTTCACCTCTCTGTGTGTAACACAATAATGTTTCAATGCTGCATCTGATCAATTCCAACACTTCAGCAAATGTTCTAGGCATCAGCAGGCAGAACTGCACTGATTGTGTCAGAAATCTGGAAGCAGGAAATGGGAGACACTCGGAGGGCCTGGCACTGGGTGAGATGGGCAAATGGGGGCCTTTGATGACAGAGTTGGGGGTAAGTGAACCTTTAATCCCCTCTGTGGTCTATTGAGAAGCCACCTACAGCAGTGGGGGGGGGAGCAATAACTCCTCGTGGGGAAGCCCCTCCCGCAGCCAGTTTGGTTCTGGTGAACAGGGCAGGGATTTTGCAGGAGGCCTCCACATGCCCTGCTGGGACGGTGGACGGTATTTACACCTGTCCGTGAAAGTCTCCCTCTAACTCCTCCCAGCTGTGAGTGATGCAGACTCAGCAGAAATTCTGCCCACAGTTCGAAATCGAGGGCCCTAGGAGAGGAACAGGGAGGGGAAATTCAAGCCTGGTCTACACTAGGCGTTTAAATCGGTTTTAGGAGCGTAAAACCGATTTAACGCCACAACCGTCCACACTAGGAGGCACCTTATATCGATTTTAATGGCTCTTTAAACCGGTTTCTGTACTCCTCCCTAACGAGAGGAGTAACGCTAGTATCGGTATTAACATATCGGATTAGGGTTAGTGTGGCCGCTGATCGACGGTATTGGCCTCCGGGCGGTATCCCACAGTGCACCAGTGAGCACTCTGGACAGCATTCTGAACTCGGATGCACTGGCCAGGTAGACAGGAAAAGCCCCGCGAAGTTTTGAAATTCATTTCCTGCTTCCCCAGCGTGGAGATCTCATCAGCACAGGTGACCACGCACAGCTCATCAGCACAGTTAACAATGCAGTCTCCTGAGAATCGTAAAAGAGCCCCAGCATGGACTGCACGGGAGGTACTGGATCTGATCGCTATCTGGGGAGAGGATTCAGTGCTAACAGAACTGCGTTCCAAAAGATGAAATGAAAAAGTATTTGAAAGAATTTCTAAGGCTATGACGGATAAAGGCCACAGCAGGGACTCCGTGCAGTGCAGAGTGAAAGTTAAGGAGCTCAGACAAGCCTACCAGAAAACCAAAGAAGCAAACGGAAGGTCCGGGGCAGGTCGAAAAACATGCCGCTTCTATGCTGAGCTGCATGCAATTTTAGGGGGCTGCGCCACAAGTACCCCACCCCTGATCGTGGATTCCGAGGTGGGGGTTGTAATCTCTGCCATGGCTGAGGATTATGCAGACAGGGAAGATGAAGATGAAGAAGAGGAGGAAGACCTAGCAGAGAGCACACAGCACTCCGTGAGCCCCAGCAGCCAGGAGCTTTTTATCACCCTGACGGAATTACCGTCCTCCCAGCCCTCACAAGCCACTATCCCAGACAATGACGCCATGGAAGGGAGCTCTGGTGAGTGTACCTTTGCAAATAGCAAACATTGTTTTTTAAGCAAGCCTTTTTTAATGATTGATTTGCCCTGAGGACTTGGGATGCATTCGCAGACAGTATAGTTACTTAGAAAAGTTTGTTAACATGTCCGGGGATTGAGAGGAAATCCTCCAGGGACATCTCGATGAAGCGCTCCTGTAGGTACTCCAGAAGCCTTTGCAGAAGGTTTCTGGGCAAGGCAGCCTTGTTCCGCCCACCATGGTAGGACACTTTACCACGCCATGCATGTAGCAAGTAATCAGGTATCATTGCGTGGCAAAGCATAGCAGCGTATGGTCCCGGTGACTGCTGGCATTCAAGAAGCATCCGCTCTTTATCTTGTTCTGTTATCCTCAGCAAAGTGATATCGTTCAGGATAACCTGGTTAAAAATCAGGAATTTAAGTAAGGGGGGTGGCCATTTTTCTACTGGGTTCGTGGACTGCAGCAGCTTAAAAAAAAAACTTTCCTGCACGTAGCGAAGCGGGGGGAGGGGAGGAGTGAAATGCCGATGATCTTTTCTGTGTTTGGTCACCGGCGATCTTCCCCAAGCTACCAGACACACAGTGGGTGGGGGGAGGGGGGGAGGGGGAAGGTTGTTGATTAGCAGGGAGCTAGCGTGGTATTAGCCATGCGTTGGGGGGGAGGGGTAAATCACTACAGAAGCCGAAAGACAGTGGCTTACCATGGCCGCATGCAAGCTGAATTCTGATGCCTGGACCTGTGTCTGTGAGATCTGTAACTCCAGAGCTGCAAGCACTCACTATTAAGATGAAAAATGCGACCTTGTAGGGAAATCACATGTGCTAGGTGAATAGTGCTGTTCACTGTGAAAGAGTATAACCATTGTTCTGTAAAATGTATCTTTCTAAATATTTATCTCCCTCATGCAGCTGCAAATTTTTCAACCATCCCTCCTCCATCCCAAAGGCTAGCACAGATAAGGCGGAGGAAAAAGAAGACGCGAGATGAGATGTTCTCGGATATTATGGAAGTTACACACAATGAAAGAGCTCATCTGAATGAGTGGAAGGACGTGGTATCAAATTACAGGAAAGAGGCCAGTGAACGTGAGGACAGGAGGGATGAACGTGAGGACAGGAGGGACAACCGAGATGAGAGGTGGCGGCAGGAAAACCGGCAGGAAAATCAGCGGTGGCGGCAGGAAGATCAGCGGTGGCGGGATGCAACTCTGGGGCTGCTGCGTGATCAAACTGACATGCTCCGGCGTCTTGTGGAGCTTCAGGAACGGCAGCAGGATCACAGAGTGCCGCTGCAGCCCCTGTATAACCACCCTCAACCCTCACCATGCCACATCCTCCTCACCCAGACGTGTAAGAACGTGTGGGGGGAGGCTCCGTGCACCCGCCCACTCCACCCCCGTGGACAGCCCAACCAGAAGGATGTCGTTACTGTGAATTTTTTTTAATGGCCTTCTCCATCCCTCCTATCCTCCTCCCAAACCACACCCTTACTTCTCTCCCTCTTTTTATAATGAATCAATAAAGAATTCATGCTTTTTAAATGAGAGTGACTTCATTTGCATAAGTAAGCTGTACTCGAAGGGGGAGGGGGAGTTGCTTACAGGGACTGAGTCAATCAAGGGGGTTGGGTGTTCATCAACAAACACAGCAGTCACACTGTACCCTGGCCATTGATGAAGTTCGTTTTCAAAGCTTCTCTGATGTGCACCGCTTCCTGGTATGCTCTTCTAATCTCCCTGGTGTCTGGCTGCGCGTAATCAGCGGCCAGGTGATTTGCCTCAGCCTCCCACCCCGCCATAAAGGTCTCCCGCTTACTCTCACAGAGATTGTGGAGAATACAGCAAGCAGTAATAACATAGGGGACATTGGTTTGGCTGAGGTCTGAGCGAGTCAGTAATGTCCGCCAGCGCGCCTTTAAATGGCCAAATGCAGATTCCACCACCATTCTGCACTTGCTCAGCCTGTAATTGAACATATCCTGACCACTGTCCAGGCTGCCTGTGTATGGCTTCATGAGCCATGGCATCAAGGGGTAGGCTGGGTCCCCCAGGATAACGACAGGCATTTCAACATCCCCAACTGTTATTTTCTGGTCTGGGAAGTAATTCCCTTGCTGCAGCCGTTTAAACAGAGTAGTGCTTCTGAAGACGCGAGCGTCATGAACCCTCCCTGGCCATCCCACGTGGATGTTTGTGAAACGTCCCTTGTGATCTACCAGTGCTTGCAGCACCATTGAAAAGTACCCCTTCCGGTTTACGTACTGGGTGCCCTGGCGCTGCGGTGCCAAGATAGGGATATGGGTTCCATCTATCGCCCCCCCACAGTTAGGGAGTCCCAGTGCAGCAAAGCCATCCACTATGGCCTGCACGTTTCCCAGAGTCACAACCTTTCGTAGCAGCAGCTTAGTGATTGCTTTGGCTACTTGCATCACAGCAGCCCCCACAGTAGATTTTCCAACTCCAAATTGATTCCCGACTGACCGGTAGCTGTCTGGCGTTGCAAGCTTCCACAGGGCTATCGCCACTCCCTTCTCTACTGTGAGGGCTGCTCTCATCTTGGTATTATGGCGTTTCAGGGCAGGGGCAAGCAAGTCACAAAGTTCCATGAAAGTGCCCTTACGCATGCGAAAGTTTCGCAGCCACTGGGAATCGTCCCACACCTGCAACACAATGCGGTCCCACCAGTCAGTGCTTGTTTCCCGGGCCCAAAATCGGCGTTCAATGGATAGAATCTGCCCCATTACCATCAGGAGCTCCAAAGCGCAGGGGCCCGCGGTTTGAGAGAATTCTGTGTCTACGTCCTCATCACTGTCATCGCCGCGCTGCCGTATCCGCCTCCTCCTCGCCTCGGATTGAAGGTCCTGGTTCACCATAGACTGCACGAGAGTGCGCGAGGTGTTTAAAACATCCACGATTGCGGTATGGAGCTGAGCAGGGTCCATGCTTGCTGTGCTATGGCGTCTGCACAGTTCACCAAGCAAAAAAGGCGCAAAACGGTTGTCTGCTGCTCAGGGAGGGAGGGGTGAGGCTGTACCCAGAACCACCCGCGACAATGATTTTTGCCCCATCAGGCACTGGGATCTCAACCCGGAAATGCCAAGGGGCGGGGGAGGCTGCGGGAACTATGGGATAGCTACGGGATAGCTACCCACAGTGCAACGCTCCAGAAACCGACGCTAGCCTCGGACCATGGACGCACACCACCGATTTAGTGTGTTTAGTGTGGCCGCGCGCACTCGATTTTATAAAATCTGATTTACAAAACCGGTTTATGCAAATTCGGAATAGTCCCATAGTGTAGACGTACCTTCAGTCTCATTCATTCATTTCACCACCATGGGCCTCACCTCATGAAATGAGCTACAGGCAGAAAAGCCCAAAGCCCTGAGCCCTGGCACTTTAGGGCCTGTTCAGAATTGATTCTGCTTCCCCCAGGGTCGCTCCTTAGACTCTCCCCTGTTGCACTGTGCGTTCCAGTGACTCACCAGGCATAGGCGGCGAGGAATATGGGCCCGTGGTGCCCGTGCTCCACCAATATTTAGGAATGTGGGCCCGGCTCCACCAATGTTTGGGCTTCTATTTTCAGAGCCGTCCCATCCATAAGACAGACCAGGGAAACCGCCCCGGGCCCTGCGCTTCAGGGTGACACGGGGTCCAGGGCGGCCCGGGGGGGGGGGGGGGGGCTAGTGAGGGGCTTGGCACCAGCAGCAGTGAGCAACCTCACCAAAGCCCACCCCTGCTCTGCCCCTTCCCTGCCCCCACTCCACCCCTTCCCCCAAACCCCCATCAACCCGCCTCTTTCCCGCTTCCAACCCCTCCCACAAGCGATGCCGAGAGCCGGCAGGGCGGGGTGGGCTGGGGCCAGTTACCTTGCTGCTGCCGGAGCCAGGCCCCCCACTAGCCCCCTGGCTGCCCTGAACCCCGCATCCCCCTGAAGTGTGGGGCCCCCCAAAGCACGGGGTCCCATTCATAGTACAGACCGGGCAACTGCCCTGGACCCCACATCCCCCTGAAGTGTGGGCCCCCCCAAAGCACGGGGTCCGTACTATGAACAGGATGGCTCTGCTTGGACTCCATGTTCCCCGAAGCATGGGGCCCCCTAAAGCGCGGGGTCCAGGGTGGTTGCCCCGGTCCGTACTATGGACAAGATGGCTCTGCTTGGACCCATTCTGGGCACCACCAAAAATGATACAAACTTGGCACCCCTGTCACCAGGGGCTCTTGCTTAGGGGCCCTGGCCCTGCAGACACCTGTCACCAGCAGGGGCAGCTCCTCCTTGGGGGAGGGTGGAGTGAAGTCCCAGCAGGAATGTAACTGCTGTGCAGTGCAGCTGAGGTACTGTAGGGGGCAGCACCAGCTGCTGCCACTGGGGAATCCTGGAGGCTGCAATACACCAGGCTGCTACCAATGCCTGTGTCCCACTTAGCCTGCAGGCAGCACAGGGAGGAGCCCAGAGCAGGGCCCAGAGGTGGCTGTGGGGCTGTTTCAGCTCATACACACTGTAAGGTCTCAGGGGGGTTGGTGATGCAGGGTTCCCAGAGGCAACATGGAATAATGGGGTGCCCAGCGCTGGCCTTGGGGGAGATGGTTGCCCAGCCCCACAGATCTCACTGCCAGGAAGTTTCCCCTGAGATTCAGCCTCACTTTCCCCTTTGTTAATTTCTCTCCATCCCCACTGCTCTTTTTGCCCCTAAATTCTTTATGTTTAAAAACAGAACCAGAAACAATAGACCCCCCTGCTGGTGGGCACAGAAAATACTGACTCTAGGATCAATTCTCAATCCACATCTCACACTGCCCATGAGACCTCCTGTTCTCAGTCATATCTCTGCCCACAGTCCTGCATGTCTGGATGGGTCTCTCCACAGCTGGGATGGGCAAATCCCCTCCTGCAGACCCCTCCCCTCACAGCTAGGATGGGGGACTCTGGAAAGTCTGGAGGATGCAGCCACATAAGCATTGGCCTCCCCACTCCTCAGATGCAGTAGGTGGGGACAGAAATGAGAAGATCTCAGGACGGGGTTCATACAGGATTTTATGCCAGGCAAAAGTCCTGTTTGGATTGGACTTAACTTTACAACCCCTGCAATGAAGTGGACCTGAGCGGATGGCTCCCTGTTAAATCAAACACTTTGCATCTCTCCCCATGTTAAATACATCTGGAGTGTTTTTAAACATTGGCCAAGCGAATTGTTTATCGTTCTCTGTATTTATATTGCTGCACAATAACAGCTGTAACAAGTGCCCCTGTGAACTAATGGATGATGTGGAAGTAGAGCAAGAACGGACAGGGATTTCAATGCATGACAGTCTCTGTGAGCAAGAGTCAGGCTGGCTGTAACCCTAATAACGCGAGGTTTGTAGAAGCGAGGATTGTGTGAGGCGAGTGAGAAAGAACTGTGGGAGAAGTCGTTGCGACCTTGTGTCGATAATGAATGTAGACTGGCGTCTAAATAGAAGTGAGAAAAATAAGATATCAAGATGGCCTATGTATAAACAAAATGCAGCTGTTGCCTATTATTGTATGTAACAAAAAGTATAAATGCTGCTGTAATTGTTTACCTGTTGAGAGACCTGCCTAGGACTGGGGAAACCCTGTGTCCTAGGGCTCTCCCTCCCTCTATACAATTGTAAAGAGAAAATAAAGTATCTGACTCTGCTGCACCCAACCAAAAAGTGAGAACTAAGTTTTTCTCCAACAATGACACAGTGCAGCAATGACTTCTATTCACCATTGTGCTGGCACAGCAGCAGGGGCAACAGGTTTGTATAATTTTTGGTGGTGCCCAGAATGGGTCCATGTCCTGCGCCTCCCCTCCCACCCCCACCTGCCTTGTAAGCCGATCTATATATTTTTAAAATAATGTAAAAATGGACTGGAAACAGTAAGCGCATAACAGTTTCCCTCTATTGCACAATATCACTATTGTCAGAAAATGTATTTAACTAAGACTATCAACTTGATTAATACTGTTTTGAATACCGAAACAACGCAGCACTCTTGGATCAATAACCCATAAAAGCAAATACCAAGCCCTAGCTGCTCAGGTCCAGACTCCAGGAAGCCCCCTCAGAGTCAGTCAACTCCCGGTGGGTGCTGGGGGGGGGCTACCATAACATGTGTGTCTCCTCCCCTCCTGCCTCTGCAGGCGCAGTTCCTTTGTTGTGAGGTAGCGCAGCACAGAGGGGCAGGGCAAGGGGCAGCTCCATCCCCCACTGGACAACGATGAAAAGTGTTTGCTGCCTCCTGAAGAACATTGCAAAAGGGGCTACATTTTGTTTTAGTTTTAGAAAGTATTTGCTTTTATGGATTATTGATCCAAGAGTGCTGCTGCACAGGGCGCAGGTAGGGATGCCAGCAATGCCCCTCTGCTATGTACATCAGCCAAACTGGACAGTCCCTACGGAAAAGGATAAATGGACACAAATCAGATACTAGGAATGGCAATATACAAAAACCTGTAGGAGAACATTTCAACCTCCCTGGCCACACAATACAGGATTTAAAGGTAGCCATCCTGCAGCAAAAAAACTTCAGGACCAGACGTCAAAGAGAAACTGCTGAGCTACAGTTCATCTGCAAATTTGACACCATCAGCTCAGGATTGAACAAAGACTGTGAATGGCTTGCCAACTACAAAAGCAGTTTCTCCTCCCTTGGTGTTCACACCTCAACTGCTAGTAGAGGGCCTCACCCTCCCTGATTGAACTAACCTCATTATCTCTAGCCTGATTCTTGCTCGCATATTTATACCTGCCTCTGGAAATTTACACCACATGCATTCGACGAAGTGGGTATTTACCCACAAAAGCTCATGCTCCAAAACGTCTGTTGGTCTATAAGGTGCCACAGGACTCTTTGCTGCTTTTAATTCTATCATTTTTTTCAACTATTAATTTTCAAAGATGTAATGCAGGACGTGAGCATATGTGCCCTGCCTTCCAGAGAGAACCAGTCAAGACAATAAGGGTGGGGGGGGAGAAAGAGAGAGAGAGCAGCTGCACATGTGTGTAGTTGTGATGTTTATGACACATGTACATTGTAACTGAACAACCCAGTCTGACAATTTAATAGTTTATTTTGTTAAGATAAATATTTTGGATTTCTTGAAATTCCACAGTTGAAATACAAATGACGTTATTTAGAGAAGTTAAACTTCACTATAGATTTGAGGGAAAAAAATAAAAATGTAAATAATTCCATTTCTACAAATATATTTAGATACTTGTTTTTAAAATAGTGTTTAAATGTAAATTAAAATATTCTTGTATTTACACCTTGTTACAATAATGTTTTCTAAATTAAAATAATCTTTTTACTTTCATATTTTATATTGAGATTTCACAGGGGTAGAAAATTCTGACCGGAGTGAATGACCCCATCCCCCACCATCTGCTACCCCTGGGGCAGGGGACAGGGAAGGTGGGGGCTGGGGGTTCCCAGGTGTCCGGTTTTCGACTGGGACCTCCAGCTGAAAAGGGAAACTGGCAGCATCGGGTCAGCACAGAAAGTCCAGTTGCTGCAGTAACTGGCCCCCACCACCGGGGGCAGGAAGAGCAGCAGGGCTGGGAGGGGCCAGTCTGTGCCGCGGGGTCACTGTCAGGGACCGAGATTCCCTCCGGCCTGAGCTGGGACCGGGCAGATTATCAGGGGAGCCGCGTTTGTACCCCCAGCGTTGAGACCAGGACAGAAATAAGGGCGGAGCTTCCCGGAGAAGGTGTCAGTGAAAGTGAAGAGATGGGACCTGTCAGTCACATTGTAAAACGAGACCTCGCCTGCCTCATAGTCCAGGAAAATCCCCACCCGGCTGGGCCTGACGCTCACGGGGAGGGGGGTCCTGAGAGAGGTGCCGGCCTTGTATTCCCCTTCCTCCAGCCACACGACCCAGAATCCATTCCCAGGTGAGAATGTGCTCTCCCCTTTCCTGCTCACAGATTCCCTACAAACCCCCAGTTCCCAGCCTGGCTTGTCTCCCACCTCCACCTCCCAGTAACGCCTCCCGCCCGCAAACCCCTCAGCGCCCAGAACTTCAGGGTACGTATCAAATCTCTCAGGGTTGTTGGGCAGATCCTGGCGTTTGTCTCCGAGTCTCACACGTTTCCTATCCTCAGACAGGACGAGGCCGGGACTTGCCGTGTCTGGATCCAGAGTCACGTCCACTGGGGAGAGAGTCACAGAGTCAGGGCCGGGGGCAGGGGCTGGTCACTGGGATCAAAGGGAAATTAACCTGCAGCCCCGTTAATCACTGTGGGGGAAGTCAGAGGGGTTGTTGCCTGAGGGGAGTCAGGGCCCCTCTGCCTGTGAGGAGACAATGAGGGGAAAGGGCAGGAGGAGCGGGGGAGGGGTGAGAAGGTGTCAGGGGAGGCGGGGGAGGGGAGGTGACAGACTGATGTTGGGAGAGGGAGGGGGAGGTGACAGGAGCGGGGGGGGGAGGGCGGGACATGGGGTGGGGCAGGTACAAGGGCTATGGGGTGATAAGGGAAAGGAGGGGCACCAGACAGGGGTGTGAAGGGAAGGGCAGGTTCCAGGGGGCTGCAGGGGGTGGGGGGAGGGGTGGGCACCAGGGCAGAAGAAGGGGATGGGCCCCAGGAGGCAGCAGGGAGCAAGGGAAGGGGCAGGCACCAGGGGGCAGAGGGGGGTGAAGGAATGGGGGGAGCGCCAATGGGGCAGGGGAAATCAAGGGCAGGGTGAGCTCAAAGGGGTGAGATGATGAGGAGTGAGGAGGTGAAACCATGGTGGGGAGCGAATGAATAGGCACTGGTGCCAAAGGGGCAGAATGGGGGTGAGGGAGGAGGTGAGCAAAAGGGGGGCAGAGAGAGGGGTGTGAAGGGCAGGCCCTAGGGGGGCAGAGGCGTGTGCAGGGAGATGTGGGCACCAGGGGCCCAGGGGCTAGGAGAGGGGGAGGGAAGGGGTGGGGAGTGCTGAGGTGAGGGGAAGGGCTGAGACCAGGGGTCCCAAAGGGAGGTGAGGGAAGGGACTTGCACCAGGGAGGCAGATTGGGCCAGGGCAGAGCTGGGACTTGGGGCAGAGGAGGAGCTGGCACCAGGGGACTGGAGGGGTGGTGAGGGGTGCAGGTGTCACGGAGCCAGAGGGGGAGGTGAGGGGCAGGGGTGAGAAATAAAGAGAAGGTGGCATGGGCGATGGTGGCAGAGGGGCGAGAGGAGAGCAGGGTCAGTGGGACAGAGGGCGGGGAGGGGGCTGGGCACCAGGAAGGAAGGGGACAAGGGGAGGGTCAGGTGTTGGGGGGGCAGGAGGAGGGAAGGGGCAGGCAGCAGGAGGGTGCGGGGGGGAGGGGAAGGGCAGGTGCCAGGGGACTGAGGGGGCTGAGCAGAAGGGCAGGCACAGGGAGGGCAGAGGAGGGGAGGGAGAAGCCCCAGGGGGCAGAGAGGGGTGAGAGGCAGGGCAGGTGGGCAGAGGGAGGTGTTAGGAGAGGGGTTGGGGAGAGGCAGGTGTCAGGGGTCAGAGTGGGGCTAGAGGAGGGGTGGGCACAGGGGGGTGAGGGAAGGGGCGGGTGCCAGGGGTCAGAGAAGGAGAGGAGCAGATGCCAGGAGGGCTGAGGGGAGTAAGAAGGGCGAAAGCCAGGACAGCAGAGAAGGGTGAGGGGTGGTGTGGCCATCAGAGGGTAGGGGAGGTGATGGCAGTGGTAGGCACCAGGGAAGCAGATTGGGGTGAGGGGTGGGGTGGGAGACATGGCACAGAGGAGGGAAAGGGGAGAGGTGGATGCCAGGACATATCGGGGGTGTGACGTGATGGGAGGGCTCCAGGGTGCAGAGGATGTTTGGGGGAGAGGGGCAGATGACAGGAGGGCAGGGGGAGAAGGGATGGGCTGTTCCAGTGGGGCAGAGATGGGTGGAGGGCAGGGGCATGTGCCAGGGAGGAAACGTGGGAGTAGAGGGGCAGGGGCCCAGGGGAGCAGAAAGGGAGTGAGAAGAGCGGGAGGGATGTTGGTGAGGGGTCAGAATAGACGCTGGGTCCAGGGTCCCTCACAGGGGTGGGGGAAGGGTAAGGGAGGGGCAGGCGCCAGGGAATCTCTGTTGCTTTGGGGCCATGTGTGGTTGGTTTCTCGCTCAGAGCAGGTCGGTGCTGTCCTCACACACACTGGGGGTGCAGCCCTGCCCCAGGGGGAGCAGATGGGACTCCCCATGCTGGCAGGCCCCACGGGCCCCACCTTCCAGCCAGGAAACCCCACAGCCAGCCCCTCCCCTCGCAAGGCTGAGCCCCACCCCCACGGGAGCAGTTGTCTGCATTTCAGGGGGAGGGGTATAAATGCGTGCTAAACAGCTGTTGCTAATGAGGCCAGGACAGTGGGGAGGGGAGGGGGCATTTCCCCACTTACTGCCCCCTCCATCTGGGAGAAGCTGCTCCGGGGACCAGTCCCAGTTCACACCTGCACAGCGCGTCTGCACTAGGGGTTTGCACCGGTGCAGCTACATCCGTGAAAGGAAACCCTGGCAGACATGGCTGAGACACTGCTGTGCCAGGGGCCGTAACCCCTCCCCACACTGGGGTCAGGGCGAGCTCTAACATTTTTGCCACCCCAAGCAAAAAAAAAAAGAGCGCCGACCCCTCCCCAAGTGCCGTGTCGCGCCGCCCAAGTCCCCGCCCCCCAGAGCCGCTCAAGTCCCCGCCCCACCCCCAGCATCACCTGGCCAAACCAAAACCAACAAAAACAAACCCCGATCGCCGCCCCCTCCCAAGGTGCTGCCCCAAGCACGTGCTTGGTAGGCTGGTGCCTGGAGCCGGCCCTCACTGGGGTTATGGATCAATAATTACAGGGTCACTGGAGCAGAGGAGCTGGACTCTGGGCTCCCAGGTGGGGGCCTGACTCACTGGGCTGAAGAGTCATTCTCTCTCCCACGCTCTGGCATCACACGGGGGGATTGAACCTGGGGCTCCCAGCTGAGGGCCCAGCCCCTGGGCTAAAGGCTACAAGGGAAGCAGTGGCACCTTTTCCTCTTAATTGAAACTAGTCAGCAAACCCGATATGGATTCACGAATAGTTTCTCTTGACCCGAAATATAATTTTGCAGCAAATAAACTATTTGTCGAAAACATTCCACCCAGCTCCACTGCAAACCTGTCTGAGCAACTTAGGAGCCCCAATCCCAGTCACCTGCAATGAGAGACTGTCAACATCCCCAGAAACGCAGTTACAGGCAGGCCAGGCTCAGGACATCAGCGATGAAACAGTCCAGAGCTGCTGTTTAATTTGCCCTTTGCAGACAAATGCCCCCTGGGCCCCTGATCTCACCCCCACAAATTAGGCTGAAAATGGAGACTTGGCTCCAGCCTGAAATCTCTGCCCAGAGCCATTTGTCCCATGGACGCTGCTAGCGGCACAGACCTTCTGCAGCTGCACCTGGGCATCTCCCAGAGCGGATAACAGTCACAGAGACCGTCTCAGAGCCCCAGGAGCTCAGGTGTCTCCATCTAATGACTGTGCCAGCCACCCCCCTCGCTCCCATTAATCAGCCCTGGGACAGACACGCTGGGAACTTTCACACCCAGACCCTGGTGACACTTTGGGTCCTTCTACACAGCCTGCAGAAGTGAGTCTTGGAACAGGGTGGACAGATTCAGGCTCGCAGGGCTCCCTCTTTGGAATTAAAAATAGCCGCAAAGATTTTCAGGTTCTGGCTGGAGCTCAGGCTCTGAAGCCCAGGTGGAGCCAGGTCTGCCCCTCACAGAGCAAGAGGGGACATTGTCTGTGTCCACATCCCCTTCACCTCCTTCCGCGGATGGGGAACAGCAGCCCCAGGGCCCCTCCCTTCACCCGCAGGGCAGAGGAGTGAGAGCCCTCGGCCTCCTGGGCAGTGGGGCCTCCCAGCACAGGTTCCTGGGTGAGTGTACAAGTGTCTCCACACAGAGAGCTCTGTACACCCGGCAAATACACAGATGTGCCCGTGGATCAGGATCCGGGATGGTGCTCTCCCCAGGAGTGACGGAAGCTCCCTCAAAGTAGAGGGGTCACCCACTCGTGCCAGCCCTTCTCCCTGAGCTCCTGTCCCCGCACCCCTGAACCCTCGCTCTCACACTGCCCCTTCTTCCTGAGCCCCTGCCTTCACCCCACCTCTTCCCCAACACCCTGGTCTCTCCTCCCGGCCCCCTGCCCCAGCGTCGCTCACCCCTACAGCTGGTAAAAAGTGGGAGGGAACAGCCCTCCCATTGGTAAAAGTGATGGGGCCATGGCCCCCTGGGCCCCCTCTTCCAGTGCCCCTCACTCACTCCCCAGCCCCGGGAGGAGAGGACCCTTGGGACAGTGTCAGTGAGTTGGGTGCTGGGGATACAAATTGGGTTTTACACCCCGGCTGCTGGAGCTCTGTGTATTGAGGGTATAATGAGATAGAGGCCGTGTGAGCCCCTCACTGTCCTGCCAACGTGGCTCAGCCCTGACAGCTTCTGGAGCCTCTCCCTCGGGAGGAATCGTCCCTGCAGCCCATTCAGGCCTTGGCCTCCCTGCGGAGGTGGCTGGTGAGGCTGCCGTTAAAGTGAGTTATGATGTGAGCTCCTGTCCGCTGGGAACTGGACTCTGAGCCTGGGCTGAGATCGGTGACTGGGGAGTGAAAGGCCCCAGCTGCCCTCACTGCCCCCCAAGCCAGCCCAGCACCCCCAGCCATTCAGTGCAATAACAGCGATGCTCAGGCTTGGGGACACAGCCAGTGCCCCAGCGGGCAGGGTGAGGGCCTGTCCAAGGAGCAATGGGCACAATCTGCAGCAAGGGAGGTTGAGGCTGGAGATGAGGAAACACTTGCTAATTCTCAGGGCCGTGAAGCTCTGGACCCGGCTCCAGGGGAGGTTGTGGGATCCCCGTCACTGGAGGTTTGTAAGAACAGGTTGGACAAATCCCTGCCAGGGATAGTCTAGTCCCTGACCTAGCGTGGGGGGCTGGACTAGGTGACCTCTCGAGGGCCCTTCCGGCCCTGCATTGCTCTGGTTCTAGGTTACAGCAGTTCCTGGGGCTGGGCCCTGTGGGCTCTAAGCCTGGTGAGTGACAGGTGACAGAGTTAACAGTGTTAGTGACCATGGCAGCTGGCAGCTCAGCGTCCCTGCTAGGGGCCTGGGCTGGCATGTGGCTGCCTGTACCTGGCTCAGCAGGGTGTTACTGGTCCATGTGGACAGGACCTAGGGCTGGCACCTGTCCATAGGGTCACCAGGCGTCTGTTTTTTTATTGGAACGCCTGGTCGAAAAGGGACCCTGGCGGCTCCGGTTGGCACCACCGACTCGGACATTAAAAGTCTGGTCAGTGGCGCAGCGGGGGCCCGGGGCTAAGGCAGGCTCCCTGCCTGCCCTAGGTCCGTGCAGCTCCTGGAAGTGGCCACCAATTTACTTCCCCGGAGTTTGAAACTTTTCTAGCAGAACATAACCAAGTGTCAGCCATGGTCAAGCCTCCCTTTGAATACAGGTTGGCTCTGGGGGTGGGGGGAAATGTATCACGAGGGCTGGTCCTGTTAGGGGAGTCAGGGGCCAGATTACCTGTGACAGGCCCCAGTAAGGGAGAATGAGACAACCCAGCCCCACCTGGCAGTAATTGAATCCCTGGGTGGCTAGTCGGCAGCGAAACAGCTAATGAGGCTGATAAAGGGTAACCAGGGCTCAGCTGAAGGGATCCTAGGGACAGGAAGGTGCTGAGGAGAGGAGCTCCCAGGAGAGCTCACCAGAGCAACGAGCCTGGAAGGGGCTCCTAGAGCAGTGCTTCCCAAACTGTGGGTTGTGCTCCCCTAGGGGGTGTGGAGGAACATTTGGGGGGCCTGACGGGGCCTGGACCAGCCCCCATGGGTGGCGGGAAGGGAATGTCACCCAGCCCTGCTCTGCCCCCAGCTCCACTCCGGTCCCACCCTCAGCCCCAGCTGCGTCTCCGGCCCCGACTTCAGCCACCCACTCCCAGCCCTGCTCCAGGCTGAGAACCCAGCTGCAGCCCCAGCCCCAAACATGGTTCCGCCCCCAGTTGAAGCCCCCAGCTCCCGGCCCCAACTGCGGGTCCACTCCCAGCCATGGCCCCCAGCTTCTGGCCCCAACTGGAGCCCCGTTCCTGGCAGCAGCTCCCAGGGTGGGGGCGCAAACCAGGTAAGGGAGGGTAGGACCAAAACAGTTTGGCGACCACTGTCCTAGGCAGAGGAGTTCCCCTAAGGGGGAGGAGCTGCCAGAGACGACAATGACAGCAGCAGCTGTAGCAGGACAGAGCCCTGGAGAGCTGCCCCCAGCTGGAGAAAGTGGATGCAGAGAATAAAAGGCACAGTCTGAAATGACCCAGCTCCAGGAGCGGGGGCTGGAGTCGTCTGATTCCATGATGGAAACTAATCCAAGCCCGGCTCCGGGAAGGACTGAGGGGTCCCTGACTTGAGGACAGTGAGGAGCTGCAGTGAGAGCTGGAGGCTGGAGCAGAGTGAAGGAAAAGATTTTATTTTGGGGTTTACTTGGACTCAGAGTGGATCACAGGACGGGATCTGTTAGATTGTGAGGTGTAATTTAAAGAGTGCTGCAGAGGATAAATTGAGGCAGGAACCTTGCCAAGGCACCCTGAAATGTCTGAACGTGGTAACTCAGCCATGGAGGGGTCAGGATGTCAGAGTGACGGCGCCTGGTCAGACACCTGGGCAAGTACCAGCAGGTGGCTGTAAGTAGCAGGCAAACTGCCCAGCACTCAGCGCATCAGCCTCCAGCTATCACAGCTCCAAGCCTGTCAGCTGGGCCCATGCGTGTCCTGGGGTCCCAGGCTCTGTCCAGAGCCCCAGGCACAACACAGCTGAATGTCCCAGTAGAATCCACTCACCTCCAAATCTCTTCAGCGCTTCCCCCATGTCAAGGGAAATTTTATACACGTTCTTCAGGTGAGTAGAAACAGCTTCTGGTTCCTGGAGCTTCACATTCTCACTCCTATGAAGAAAACATCCCATCATCACTCAGCTGCTCTGTACACACATCATCCCAGAACCACCACCAAGAATATAAGAGCAATGAACATAGGAAACACACCTGCTCAATGTGCTTTTCACATCCTGGAAGGAAAAAAAGAGAATCAATGTTCTGTATTAACACAATGTGCATAAAACTGTGTGAGTTTCACTCTGGGCATCAAACTTTCATCTAGAAAATAGATCAACCCTCCCAGGCTTCACTGTTTTGTGGTAAAAACTCCTATGACATTTTGCATTAACACTTGTTTCATTTATGTAGGTGAGACAGGAATTTAGCTAAAGGATTCTCCCTTCTAGGGACCCAACCCATCAGTATCTGTGTTTATCGACTGTGTTGGGTCCAATGTTCTGGAGTTAGAGCAGGGATGGGTTCAGCTCAGTATCAACCTTGTATCATCCATTTAATCTCCCACGGCCTCACTGGGTCTCCATGAGGAGAAATCCCCTCTAACATGAACTGGGATATTTTGGAACTGATGGAGCCCTTAGCCGGATGTTCTGTTTGTCAGTAAACCACAGAACACATTTACTCTAATTGTTGGAATCCAGACCCAGGGATCTGAGTTCTCATTCTGAATTGTGGAGATGAATTTTGATGCTGTCTCACCTTTAGCAGCTCCACAACTGGTTGCTGACATTTCTCCTCTAGCTCTGTGATCAGCTGCTGCAGAGAGGAGCTTTGCTGGGAGAGTTTGGTGACATTTTCCTGTAGTTTCTGCAGAGTCTCCCTTTCCTCCTCCTCCAGGCTCTGCAGAAGCAGCTGCTCCTCCTCTCTCAGCAGTGTGTGCAGTTTGTTAAATTCACCTGCAATCATCTCTCTCCTATTCTTCACTTTCCCCTTGAAATAGAAGAATAGGAAAGGCAGAGAGAAAACGTGAGCCAGATGCTGAGTTACACAGACTGGGCCTCTGTCCATGAAGCAGGGGATTAGATCAGTATCAGGTTTTTAAGGAGATTTACTTCTTTGGGAAACGTATCATAAAGAGTTTGTTTTAGTTCAGAGTCCATATGGCCAGTTCCATAGCGGGGTTGTCTAGGGTGCTTTGTAAAGACGCAGTCTGTTATTGCAGGTGGCAGGGGATTAGGGTGACCAGACGTCCCGATTTTATCGGTACTGTCCCGATATTTACTTCATTGTCCTGCATCCTGACCGATGTATGGTCAGGATGCGAATAGGCAGTTATTTTGCCTCCACAGGCAGAGCCTGGAGGGGGCTCGCGCCCCTGCCCCGACTCCGCCCCCTTCTTCCCCGATTGGATCCATCCCCAAATCCCCCGCCGGAGGAAGGAGGCAGAGGCTTTGGTCTCGGTGCTGTGGAAGGGGTGAGGGATGCCGGCTGCGGCTGGGGCTGAGCGGGAGTGGGGCATGGGGCAGAGCAGGAGGGGAGCGTGGGTGGGGCCTCGGGGAGAGGAGGCTAATGGGGGTGGAGCAGTGGGCAGGGCGATGATCCGGGCGCAGGGGAGGTTCCGGCCCACAGCTGGTACCAAGCCTGTGCAATGGAGCAAACAACCAGAGCAGGTTCATAACCTCATCCTGGAGCTTTACGGCCCCGTCATTCCTGGGAACGCTGCAGGGGGAAGGGCTCAGGGAGGAATAAACCCAGATACCCACCTGCCACTCTGTGGTTTTCTTCTCCTCTGCAGACATCAGAGCCAGGGCCTCTTCCAGCTCCTTCGTCAGAGGGCCCAGGGCTCCCTGGAGTTTCTCCTGCAGGGACATCATGTGCGATAAACAGCCATTAGTCTGCCTGTCCGATGGGTGGACAGTACTGTCCATATTGGCATTTCACACATGAGCAGTAAATATCCTGGAAGTGAGCAGCAGACTGGGCTCTGCCGGCCCCAAAGGCCTCATGGGAGCAGAGACGCCAGTCTCAGAGCAGGGGCTCTGCTCCCTGCAGACACTCAGGACTTCTCAGAGCCTGTGTCTGAGCTAAAGCTTCACATCACTGAGCACAGGCCAGAGGGGAAACAGCTGGGAAGGTTCTGAACGATCCCTCCTGCCGGTGCCAGTGAAGAGGTTGGGGCAGCACCTCGCTGCACTGTACCCAGACCCAGGCCAGGAACAAGACGCCACTGTGCTCTCGTCTGTCTAGGCTCCCATGTGGACTCCCCCAGGCAGCGGCCCAGCACCTGAGCCAGCGCAGTCCCATTAACTGCACAGGGTGAAGCTGTAAAAGCAACAAAGAATCCTGTGGCACCTTATAGACTAACAGACGTTTTGCAGCATGAGCTTTCGTGGGTGAATACCCACTTCTTCAGATGCAAGGGTGAAGCTGTGATGTGGCTGGAGGTCAGTGAGGCACAGGGAACACTCAGTCTGAGGGAATGTGCCACCCATAATTATAACTGCTCCAGAGCTGTAATAACCCAGGGCTCTCCTCCCCTTTGACAGCGTGTGATTCATTCACCCGGCACAGCAACGTGCTCCTGCCCCATCAGCCCCGCTCTGTGCAACACCCCTGGCAGCCCCCCGGAGCCGCCTGCTGAGATCTCCCCGTTTCACTTTTTCTCTTTTCTCTGAGCCCTCGAGTTCTCGCCTGCCCTCTGCCCAAGGGCCCAGGCTGCTGCTGCAGCTGCTGCTGAGAGCTCCTGGGGAGCTGTTCGGTGACACCCCTGCGGTGCTGCTGCAGGGAAGCAGTGAGGGAGGGAGGGAGCCAGCAGGGGCTAGTGAGAGACAGGAGGCGGAAAAGCAGCCTTTGCATCCAGCAAAACAGCTTCATCAATGAGCAGGGATCAGAATGGGGGAGGGGCAAGGGTGGCTGGATTCGTTGAAGCTCCACCCACAAAATAAGCTCCGCCCACGTGAGTCACTAAAAGGAGACACATGATTTGTTCAAATGGTGCATTGTTCAAAACGGGATGGAGTTGCTGATTGGCTCCAATGGGCTCCTGGGGCCGGACTCCCCTCATGAGGCTGGAATGTACCCCCCTGGGCTCCGCGGAGCTCTCTGGGCCTGGTCCTCCTTTACTGGGGGGAAATAAGAGGTGGCATCTCCCAAACATCACCCGCTTGTGGCACTGGAAGGAGGCGTCACTGGCAATAAATGGTGCCGAGCTGTAATTCTCCCTCTCCGCTCTCACAGGGGGAACGAAATAATTAACAATGTTGATATTTAAATGATCAGTTCTCCAGTCTGAAGGTAACACACTCACCTAGACTGGCCTGCAGCTCGTGTGATTTAAACCTCACTGATTGTTAACACCGGCCATGGTGTAAAAAGTCCCCTTATTTCAGCAGTGGAAGCTGAGTGTGAAAAACATTCAGAATCTCAGAGAAAAGTTTCCCACAGCAGGTATCTTTGAAGACTTGATTTTTTGTGATAGCATCTCCCGTACAATGAAGGCTTTACAGAGCTCAGTGATGCATCACACCCATGACAGGCAACTTTCAGTGAAATCAGCCTGTAATTAAAATCCAAAGTTATTACCCATTAAACGTGACAGCAATTCCCTACCTTGTACTCCTGGGCAGCCTCCTTTATGGGAATCACCCTGTGCTCTCTGTGAGCCCGGGACAGATGGCAAACCACACAGACAGAAGTTTGATCCTCTTCACAGAACAGTTTCAGAGTCTCCTGGTGTTCCCCACACACCCTCTCCTCTCCTGCTCCCTTTGCTGCCTGTAAACTCAGCCGTTTGACCATTTCTACAACATTTGCCAGCTTCCTGTTCGGCCTGAGGTTTCCCTGTTGCACAGTTTCTCTGCACTGAGGGCAGGAGACGTCTGTATTCGATCCCTCCCAGCACTGGGCAATGCAGGCTCGGCAGAAATGGTGCCCACAGTCTATAATCACCGGGTCCTTAAAATACTCCAGACAGATGGGGCACGTAGCTTCCTCCTGGAGACTTTCCACGGGGTTGTCTGTGGCCATGGCTCCCTCTGGACAGTCTCACAGGGTTAGTCTCACTTTCCCGAGCTCAGAAATGCGCCCCGCCTGCAGCAGCAGCAATTGGGTGTTAGGCTGTTTGCTGAGCTGGAGTCAGATCACCAGTAACATTCCAGCCCTGGGGCTTTGGTGAGAAATGTCCCAACAAGGCTCTGATCCTGCAATCAGCCCCCTCTGCTGGTGTGTGGGGGGGAGTCACTGGGGCTTCACATGGACATCAGCTTCCCCTTGTCCTGCTGAGCTGACAGAACTGCCTGTCCAAGGAGTGATATTTAGGCTTGGCAGAATTCATTTGATTTAATACGTAATTTTGACAGATAAGATTAATATTAATTTGTAAGAATGTTTATATATTTATCTATTTAAACTTTCACAGTTTCCGTTTTTATCAATATTATTGTTCACAGTTGTGGGAAATTGGGGGTGGGGTTCAGACAATATTTTATTCAGACAATTATTTTATGACAGTAGACACAGAGATTCAAAAAGTTAAAAGGTGTAACTGTTAAAACACAAACTGTCAACATCTCATGTCAAAACATGCAAAGTAAATCTCCTTAAATTAAACTCTAGTAAGTTCTCAAGCAGCATTTTTCTTACTGTAGCTATTTGTAAATCTCAGTTCTTATCAATGGAAATATTTTTTCATTGGTTTGTGTGCACAAAGTGAAATCAACATTTGCTGACATCTACCGATAAAATCTAATCCTTCTGAGTCTAGGGATATTCAATTCACAGGCCAAAAACGTGGTTAAATTGGAATCAATGTATCAAAGGCCTGATTGTGACATACGCTAAGGCAGCTCTGCCTCAGTGTAAAGGAGACACAGTGTCAAAAGTGTTGCCAACATTGATGATTTTATAATGAATCTCATGAACATAAGAATGGCCAGACTGGGTCAGACCAATGGTCCTTCTAGCCCAGTGTCCTGTCTTCCGACCGTGGCCAATGCCAGGTGCCCCAGGGGGAATGAACAGAACAGGGAATCATCGAGTGATCCATCCCTTGTTGCTCATTCCCAGCTTCTAACAAACAGAAGTTAGGGACCTAAACAAAGGAAGTTTCTAGTTTTCTTGGTTGCAGAGAAAAACTTAAAATATGACCTGAGTCAGCCTAAAGTGTGAGAAGTCAGAAGGCAAATAGAAAGAACTCAACATTTATTAGTATTTTTATTTTTTAGTGTCACAAAAGGCATCACATCATTCTGGGGGTCCTGACTCATGATTTTCCAAAGTTTGGGGTTGGCAATGCTGTGCCACTGAGAACTCAGGCCTTAAATCCCCATCCCCCATGGAAAGCCCCCTAATTTCATGCCATCAATTATCTAAAACAGCAGAGTTAACAGATAGGGAAACAGAGAGGGCGAGGTGTGGGAATGTGCATAGAGCCGGGCTGTGGGCTCAAGCAGCAAATGAGCACAGGCCCTCTGGATTGGGAGTGAAGTAAAGGAATCACTCAGAATGCTCATTTTTACATTTAGGTCCTTAGAGCCTTTGCTGGAGAAGCCAGGCCTGAAAACAAACTGTTCACTGCCAAGGCAGTATTGCCAGCACCATATAAGCAAAAATCAAGAGGCTGCTGAAGAAAACATGAGGATTTTTCTTCTAAAAAATTATATTCTGGACTGTTTGTTTGTGAGCAGGCAGGATTCGCTCTGGTCACGTACTCAACCTTTTCTACTCAGCCCTGAGAGCAAGAAACTTACTTTTGTTAAAGTGAGAGCTGAGATTGTCACGTAATCACAGGATTCCAAGAGCTGTGGCATTAAGAGAAACACCAGCTAGTGAAGGAGTCAGTGTGAAATCAGGAAATCTTGCGACAATCCCAGTGTGATGTTTTTGTGATTTAATGTGGACACGAAAGAGCTGCACTCCTAGCTATTGCAGGTCCTTACCTGGCCCTGATCCCTGCACTGTCTGAGCAACTCACAAACTTCCATGTGCTTAGATTCACCATACTGCTGTGCAGAGACACCTGTACCTGCCAGTAGTGTGGGGGCAGAGTCAGGGCAGTGCCTTCATTTGAGGTAACTGAGCATGCTCAGTCTGCAGGGCCGCCCAGAGGATTCCGGGGGCCCGGGGTCTTCGGCGGCGGGGGGCCCTTCTGTTCCGGGACCCGCCGCTGAAGTGCCCCGAAGACCCGCGGTGGGGACCTCCCCGCCGCCGAATTACCGCCGAAGCGGGACCACCGCCGAAGTGCAGCCGGGTCTTCGGCGGTAATTCGGCGGTGGGGGGCCCCGCCGCGGGTCTTCGGGGCATTTCGGCGGCGGGCCCCGGAAGGGAAGGGCCCCGCACCGCCGAATTACCGCCGAAGACCGGGCTGAACTCGGCGGCAGGTCCCGCTCCGTCTTCGGCGATAATCGCCAGCGGGGGGTTCTTCCACCCCGGAGCGGAAGGACCCGCCGCCGGCGAAGATCGGGAGCGAAGAAGCTCCGGTGGCCCCTGCCCCGCAATAGTTTTCCGGCCCCCCGGAGGGAGTGAAGGACCCCGCTCCGGGGGCCCCGAAAAACTCTGGTGGGGGCCCCTGTGGGGCTCGGGGCCTGGGGCAAATTGCCCCTCTTGCCCCCCCCCCTCTGGGCGGCCCTGTCAGTCTGTGTGAGCATGCTCAGTACAAGGCAAGCAGCAAGTTGGTGGGGAGAAGGCACATAGGTTCATCTGTCCTCCTCCCTACACAATATCTCTGTTGCTGTGTGATGTGGAAGGTTGTTACCCCCATTTAGAAGAGGGGAAATTCAGGCCCAGACAAAATAAATGACTTACCTGACTTCACACAGAGCAAAACCTGGATCTGTGCAGGTTAACTTAGCACCTTAACCAGGGCTGGCTCCAGACCCCAGCATACCAAGCGCGCGCTTGGGGCGGCGTCCCGCAGGAGGGCGGCAGGCGGCTCCGGTGGACCAGCGGACCCTCCGCAGGCATGTCTGCGGATGCTCCTCCGGAGCTGCGGGACCGGCGACCGCAAGAGCGCCCCCCGCGGCGTGCCGCCCTGCTTGAGGTGGCGCAAATACTAGAGCTGCCCCTCACCTTAACTATGGGGCAAACCTTTCCCTCTGCAGCCAGAACCTGGGAGAAGAGGATGAGGAGATGGATGGACACGCCCAGACACAGAGTTTGTCTGATAATCATCTCACTGACCCTCCCCACAGGCACTAGGCCAGTCTGTGCAGAGTCAGGTGATAATGGTGAGATCACCAGTCCCTGATGTGGGCTTTCAGGGGGCTCTGCTACCCCCTGATTGGCTTCCTTTGGTTGGCCCCTGGCATCTAATCAGGCCTAGAAGTCAGTGCCTTTGGGCTGTGTCTCTAGAGTCAGCCTGAGCCAGGGGTTTTACCCAGGGCCGTCCTTAGGATTTATGGGGCCCTATGCAGTATTATTAAACTGGTGGTGCCCCTATGCCCGCTGGCAGCCCGGGCTCGCAGCCCAGCATGGAAGGGACGAGGTAGCAAAGGATAGTGAGATGCCTGGCCTGCCTGACAGTGGCGGAGAGTCACAGTTCCCTGCAGAGACCCCGAACCAGCCCCCTGACGCAGAATGGACATGCAGACCCATTTTAAACCCTTCACCACAAAAGACAAAGCCCCTAGGATTCATCATTAACTATTTATTTCTCCTCCCTTGGCTCCCTACAGCCACCAGCCACCTTCTTTCCCTCTTCTCTCACAGTCACAAAGACCCAAGGTACAGGAAGACCAGGGCCCTCCTCACTCCCCATTAATTTCCATGCTCAGCAGGGTCTGGCCCAGCTCAGAGACTCTCAGCCTGGGGAACAGTGTCCCACAAGGGAAGGGCTGGGAGCCCCATTTCTGGGACCTTGCCAAACACACTGGAGACGGCTCTGGAGAAGCCCCTGCCCAGTCTGAGAGCGAGGGGCTCCTAGGGGCTGTTTGCAAATGAAATCCCCTTTTGGAGATGTTCTCTCCCCCTCTTTCTGCCTCTCTCCAGACAGACAGGGGAAGCCACCGAGGAACCCTAATGCCACTCACTTGCTCTAGGTGATAGTAGGATGGATGGCGGAGGTTCAGGGTCAGCAGATGTCCCTCGCCCTCCTCCTCACTCCCCAAGCCCAAGGCAGGCTGGAGAGGGTGGTGACCTGAGGAGGCAGGGTGATGACACTAGGGCAATCGACTGGCTGTGAAAACAAGAGTCTGTCTTATTGCCAAGGGATGGAGAAAGTCAGCCAGCAGCAGGGGGTGCAAAACAAGAGCATCTCCTGTTTGTCACAGTGCATTGAACTGTCTCGTCGTACACAAAGAGCAGACACTGATCTAGAAAATTAGATGAGATGCTTCAGTCTGAGCTAAGTAGTTGCTGCTCTTAACAATTTCAAAAGAATAAAAGACCAATAAAATAGAATATGATGTCATAATCTGATATGGCTCAATGTGATAGGACGCCTACTATTCTGCACTGCTACTACTGACACTCTTCAATGGATCCCCATCATCCACCCATCACGAGGTAGGTGGGAGAGGATTGTTATTCGTACTTGACAGAAGGAGAAACTAAGGCTGAGAAAGGACCAGTGACTTGTCTTAGCTGATGCAGCCAGTCAGTAGCAGAGTTGCTCTCAAATGAGCTACAGACCAACATTTTTTCATAGTAATTATTCAGCAAGTGTTTTAGAAGAATTGGAATGTTACAGAGGATCATGAACTGCTCCAAGACAATGAATGGAGAGCAGCATCAACACTGATCAAACATATCACTGGTTGTGACTTATTTGCTTGGTCATAAAAGAGAACAACGAAGACCAGAGTTTCCTCCCTGTCAATAGCCCCCTCCTCAGCCCATCAAGTTTGAGACTTTGAGGGGTGGGAGGCTAAGGGTTCTCATCAAATAGCCTAAAGAATGGCGCAGGTCACCACCAAGGGGATCACTCTCAGAGCACTATTCCAGTCTCACCTCTCTCTGAGGGCCTCCCACAATCCCCCCGGTCCCCGCTGCACACACAGAGCTCCTGGTGGTGGGAGGAGAACAGAGGAAAAGGTCAAAGGAAGCCAGAAGAGAAAGGTAGGAGGGACACAGGAAAAGGGAAAACAAAAAGGAGAAACCCCAATGTCCCCAGTAATTCTAAGGGACAAAGTCCTAGGTCGGAAATAAAATGCTGCCACCTCAATCTAGTGTTTTCCTTTCCTAGAATTCAGCCGGCACCTGATGGCTCAGACTGAAGAGGTTCCAAACCTCTCGGAGGCTCTTACCTTCTATACAGGGACGTCAGTTTTCTAGCAAAATCAAGAAAAGAAAAGGAGAAAACTCCAAAGAGGGTCCTCCTTGCGCTCACGTACGTAAAAGTGAATTCTCTCTCAGTCCTCAAGGAGAGACCTCGAGAAGGAGACGTGCTGCAGCAAAGCCACAGAGATCTCCAAAGTTGCCCCTGTCCTGCACCCCTGTCCTGCCTGGCTGATGTCAAGATCTCTCTGTGAGATCATCTCCCCACCACCTTTGTCCAATAGGCTGACGTCCTGCCAAAGGCTCTTGTGATGTCACTGCCACACCCACCCCTCCACTGCAGTGCTGATGTCCTGCCCCTGTCCAGCCACATTGGATGTTTGAGCTGCTTCCCCTGGATCATCCCACTCGATGACTCTTCATTGTGGGATGACACCGACTACACAGTAGAACACAAGAGGCTCTTCCCCAGGCAACAATCAAGTTCTCATAACTTAGTAGACTTTATGGCAGAAGGAACCATTAGAGCATTTGATTCCTCTGTGTATCCTAAGGCCTCCTGTATGTCAGAAGAGCTGGGTTTTTCTTTTACTCAAACATTTTCCAGAAAGGCATCTAGTCTTTATTAGAAGATCTCATGAGATGTGGAAGCCATCATTTCTCTTGGTAGTTTGTTCCAATGATGAATCACCCTCTTACAAATGTGGGTCTTATTGTCATTATACTGTTTCTGATTTCTGCTTCCATCCATGGGGGCTTGTCATGCCTGTCTCTGCTAGATAAAAGCCCTCTTATACTCATCATTTTCTCTCCATGAACTCAAGCAACTCGCCTCTCATTCTTCTTTTGTACATACTAAACAGACTGAGCTTTTTCAGTGTCTCATTACAAGACATCATCCCCATCACTCAGTTATGAAACTTTTCTGTATCTTCTCCAATTTTTTAACATAATATTCAAAATGTGGACACAAGAACTGGATTCAACATTCCAATATCAGTCTCACCAATGCTGGATCACTTCCCTTTCCATACTCACTACTCTATCCATCCAAGAATGACTTTAACCTTTTTTACCACAGTTTCACATGGACAGGTTATGTTGAGCAGCTCGTCCACTATGGCCCCGAAATCCTTTTCAGGGTCACTGCTTTCCAGCAGACTGTCCCCCATTCTGTAGGGTGCTGCCTGACTCCTTTATGACTGGAAGTATGGGTTTGCCTATGGCTTTATTAAAACCTAAATATTCAGTAAGTATTTTAGAAGAGCTAGCCCCATAGAGAGAGAATCATCAATTGCTCAAAGACAATGAATGGAGAAAAGTAGCAAGAGCAATTGAACACGTGTTTGGTTATGGCTTATTTCCTTGGTCTTAAAAGCGAGTAACCTGAGTCTCTTCCCTCACAATAGCCCCATGCTCGCCCTATCAGCGTTGAGACTCTGAGAATCAGAAAGCTGAGAGTTCTCGCCAGATGTCCCAGGTCACCACCGGAGGGAGTCACTCATAGAGCACTATTCCAGCCACATGTCTTTGGGAGGGTGTAATCGTGTGGGTCCGGGGCCCAACCCTCCGAGGGGAGGAGGGGAGCCACACTGGCCCGCTGGTCTCACATGGGCTCTGCCCTGTCCCTTTAAGGCCGAGCAACCACAGAGTCAGAGTCAATTAGGGCTCAGGCCTTCTGCTGCAGGGCTGAGGGAAAATATAAACAGTTCAGGAAAGCCCAGGCCCTTTGTTGCAGGGACTGGGCAACAACACAAACAGTACAAACGGCTCAGGCCCTTGGGTGCAGGGGCTGGGCAGCAAACAGTTCAGGAAGGCCCAGGCCCTTTGGGGCAGGGGCTGAGCAGCAAACAGGACAAGGAAGCTCAGGCCCTTTGTAGCAGGGGCTGAGCAACAAATAGTTCAAAGAGCTCAGGCCCTTTGGTTCAGGGGCTGAGCAGCAAACAGGACAAGGGAGCTCAGGCCCTTTGTAGCAGGGGCTGAGCAACAAAGAGTTCAAAGAGCTCAGGCCCTTTGGTTCAGGGGCTGAGCAGCAAACAGGACAAGGGAGCTCAGGCCCTTTGTAGCAGGGGCTGAGCAACAAAGAGTTCAGGGTGGCTCAGGCCCTTTGGTTCAGGGGCTGAGCAGTAAACAGTACAAAGTGGCTCAGGCCCTTTGGTCCAGGGGCTGAGCAGTGAACAGTACAAAGTCTAGGAAGGCCCAGGCCCTAGCTTAGGGCGGGGCAACAACAGTTGGGGCTCAGGCCCGTAGGTGCAGGGGCTGAGCACTGGGGTGAGGGGAAAAACTGCCACCCGTGAGTGGGGTGGCAGGGGGGACTCAGGCCCGCCCACTCCACTGCGTCCCGGCCTGGGGCCCTAGCAGCGGCTATGACCGCTGATGGTCAGTGGAGATCCTGACCGCAACACACTGACATGGGCATTGTTTGGTCAGCAGCCTGACTGAGGTCGGCTGCCCCCGGGCCACTTCCAATATCCCCCTCGGGGCCTACCTGGTCCGTGGCGTCCGCTCCTGGGAAGTCCCACTGCATGGGCTCCTCGCAGCCCGGGCTGGGGGGTAGGTCCGGCAGTTCCTCGGGGAAGTCCGGCCAATTCTGCTCCAGGGGGTTCTCGGGGTAACAACAAGGTATCGGGGAAGTCTCCGGCGGCTCCTCCTCATATGTGGCGCGGGGAAGCTCTGGCGGGTCTTCCCAGTAGTGAGCGAAGGGAAGCCCCGGCCAGTCCGGGCAACTGCTCTGGCCCCCAGCGGCTTCCCAGTCACGAGCTCCCTTGGACCGGTCTGCTCCCGGCGGTGGCTGGGCTCCGACTGAGCTGGAATGACCGGCTTTTATACTTCCGGGTCGCCGCCTGACCCTCTGAGGGACGGGCTTACTGCTCTGGAGCCCCGCCCCTTCCAGTTGCCGGGGCTCAACCCTCCCAGGGGAGGAGGGGAGCCACACCGGCCCGCTACAGAGGGCCTCCCGCAATGAAAGTTGGAGTGCAAAGCCCACTGCCCATCACTCCACATGCACAGACAGGTCCTGGTGGTGAAAGGAGAGCAGGGGAAAAGGACAAAGATGCAAGTTGGGAATTGGTCCTGCTTTGAGCAGGGGGTTGGACTAGATGACCTCCTGAGGTCCCTTCCAGCCCTGATATTCTATGATTCTATGAAGAGAAGAAGAGAAAGGTGGGAGAGACAGGAAAAGAGAAAACAAAAAGGAGAAACCCCAATGTCCCCAGTAATTCTAAGGGACAAAGTCCTAGGTCGGAAATAAAATGCTGCCCCCACAATCTAGTGTTTTCCATTCCTAAAAATCAGCAGGCCCCTGATGGATCAGACTGAACAGGTTCCAAACCTCTTGGAGGATCTTACCTTCTAAACAGGGACATCTGTTTTCTAACAAAATCAAGAAAAGAAAAGGAGAAAACTCCAAAGAGGGTTCTCCTTGAACTCACATACGTGAAAGTGAATTCTCTCTCAGTCCTCAAGGAGAGACCTCGAGAAGGAGACGTGCTGAAGCAAAGCCACAGGGATCTCCAAGGCTGCCCCTGTCCTGCACCCCGTCCTTCCTGGCTGATGTCAAGATCTCTCTGTGAGATCATCGCCTCTCCACCACCTTTGTCCAATAGGCTGAGATCCTGCCAAAGGCCCTTGTGATGTCACTGCCACATCCACCCCTCCCCTGCAGTGCTGATGTCCTGCCCCTGTCCAGCCACATTGCGTGTTTGAGCTGCTTCCCCTGGATCACCCCACTCAACGACTCTTCATTGTGGGGATGACACCGACTACACAGTAGAACACGAGATGCTCTTCCCCAGGCTACGCTCGGTTGTTCATAAATTAGCAGACTTTATGGACAGAAGAGAAAATTAGAGCATGTAATCTGACAGCCTGCATATCACATGCTTTCTGTATAGCATAGTAGCTAGTTTTTGACTAAATACATTCCAGAAAGGCATCTAGTCTTCATTAGAAGACATCAAAAAATGGACAATTCCCACCACTTCCCTTTCTAGTTTGTTCCTTTGGTGATTCATCCTCACTTTTGAATTTTCTGCCCTATTTCTAATATGAATTGGTCTCTTTTGAGTTTCCAGCCACTGGGTCTTGTTATGCGTTTCTCTGCTAGATTAATGAGCCCTTTAATACCCGATATTTTCTCTCCATTAAGTCACTTCAACACTTCAGTGACGTCACCTCCCGATCTTTTTGATAATCTAAACAGGCTGAGCTCTTTCAATAGCTCACTAGCAGGCATTTTTCTCCAGCCCTCAAAACGTTTAATTGCATTTTGCTGTACCATCTCCAATATTTCAAAATCTTTTTCAAAGGTGGACTCCAAAACTGGATGCAGTATTCCAGGATCAGTCTTACTGATGGTGTGTCACCTCCCTGTGCTACTCACTGCTCTTTTCCTACATCTAATGATGGCGTTAGCCCTGTTCACCACAGCATCACACTGGTTGCTCATGTTGAATGGCTTGCCCAGCATGGTCCCTAAATCCTCTTCACAGTTAGTGCTTTCCTGGATACACGTCCCCATGCTGTAGGTGTGGCCTGCATGCTTTGCTGCTAGGTATAGGACCTTTCATTTGGTTCTTTTCAAACTTGTTTTCTTTGAATGGGTCCAGCTTTTCAAGGGATCCGATTGCTCTGTGTCACTGCCCTGTCCTCAGCATTAATTACCACTCTGCTAGTATTTTATCACCCACCAATAATAGCGGCAGTGATTTTATATTGCGTTGCAGTTCATTGATATTTATTTTCAAGAATGAGTCCTTGAGAGCCTCTTCATATCCCTAGTGCCCAGAACCTGCTGTTCCATAGGGGCTAAGCACAGAACACACTTAGGCGCTTGTGTTATCCATAGGTTCTGAACAACATGTGGGGGTCATCAGCTTACAAAGACACTCTAGACCGGTAGTGTAGACAGGCCCCAAATGTATCTAAGTTTCCCGCCTTGCAAAATAGGAGAAAGAAAAACCAGAACCTTGATTAGCTTCATGTTATAGTTGTGGAAACTGAGGGACACAGAAGCAAAGAGATTCGCTAATGGTCAAAAAGCCAGGAATAGAAAATGGCAGATCTGCTGATAGTCAGTCCTGATCCTTAGCCACGTTTATCCTGGCCTCTCTGCTTCAGCTCCAGTAACAACCAGAATAGAGGTTTTCTTCTTCTCCATGTTCTTTAACTTCACGTCACTGCAGAAGAAAGATTTTTTCTTACCAGCTGGCTCTAATGCATGGAGATGTCTTTCCAGAAGATGTGCTCTGGCTCAAGCACGTCATAGGTTTTCTGGAGGAAGCACTCGGTGACGTTCTAGGTCCTGTGTTATACACACGTTCTAGGGCTGCGCCGTCCCTCCCCGCTGCTCCTTTTACCAGCTCTGCAGATGCCCCTCCCCCAACCCCCAGGGCATACGCCCAGATGGCAGCAACTCCCTCACCTGCCACTACATCATCTCCTCCGCAACCATCTATAGTGTCCGGGGCCCCTCACTGTGACCAGGCAGCACAGCATCCATTGCCTCCTGGTGCCCGCCTTGCCCCAAGTGGAGAACTACGTGCAGGCGTTGGCAAGGGTGGTGGTGCCCATTGCCATTGAGGCGGCCTCCAAAATGTATGGAAAGGTCATCTTCTTCCTAGCATCGGAGGCCGCTGCTCAGGAGGTGGTGAATGGTCTGGCGGTGGGGGCGTGTTCGGCCCCTGGAGCCGTTGGAAGACCTGGGTGTCCAGTTAGTCCTGACCTCCGTCCCTCCCTTCCTGCGCAATGCCGCCCTGGTGCCTGCCCTTTCTATTCTGGGGCGACCAATCTCTGTCATCAGCCCTCTTCCACTGGGCTGCAAAGACCCCACCCTCCGTCATGTCCTCTCGTTCCGCCGGCAGGTGCAACTTCAACTGCCGCTGGCGGCATGTGATGGAGAGGCGCTCGAGGGTTTCTTCCTCGTCCCCTACCATGGAGCCCACTACTGGGTGCATTATTCCACGGGGGAGGCCTGGTGCTAGCTCTGCCGGGAGATGGGACACGTCCGGAGGGACTGCCCCTTGGCCCAGCATGGAGGGTGTAAAGAAACCATGTTCCAGGGGAGTCAGAAGGGTCTAATGATTATGGCACTGGACTAAGAATCAGGAGACCTGGGGTCTATTTCTGCCTTGTTGGGTAAGTCAGAAATTCTTAGTGCACAGACTGTAGATTAAAATAGGGTTGACTTCTTCAGGGACAAGAAACTGTCCAGAGCTGTGGCATTTGAGACCCTTTCAATTATCCTGTGCTGGTTCCATCAGGCAGTTTGTGTTTCCACTGCTTGGTCTGAGTCTCTCTTAGATCTCCAAGGAGACCTTTGACTGCTCTGGGCAACGTTCTCTGGTTTCATTGGAAAGACAGCAGAGAACCCAGGGAGTTATAGAAGGTTCTGGTCACCCTGCTGTCTCTGTCATATGCTTTGCAGGAGTTCATACAGGATCTCGTGCCAGGCAAATGTCCTGCTTGGATTGGACTTAACTTTACAACTCCTGCAATGAAGTGGACCTGAGCGGATGGCTCCCCGTTAAATCAAACACTTTGCATCTTTCCCCATGTTAAATACATCTGAAGTGTTTTTAAACATTAACCAAGCTAATTGGTTAGCATTATCTGTATTTATTATTGCTGCACAAAAAAGCCTCTAATCAGCTCTAACACACAGTGCAGCAACCACTTCTATTGCCCGCTGTGCTGGCACAGTGACAGCGTATTTATGCAAGTTTTCAGTTGCAGAAGTTTGGCCTGTATTTATTTATGTCTGAAAGACACCAAAAGTTAGATTCTGACTGTGTGGAGACATCAACAATTATAGAAACCACATTATAACGTTTACTTTGCTTTCTATAGATGAGATTATAATAAAAATGTCATAGGAAAGATCCAAATGATAACTCTAGCCTGTGTTCTTGCACACAGGTTGTTAAACCCTGGGAACTGCTGAGAGCAAATTTAATCGGACTATATCCAGTACCACAGACGCGATACCAGTATGTACTGACAGCTACAGGTGATTTTTCAAAAGAGGAAGAAGAATTTCCACTTAGAACTCTGACAGCACATGAGGTGAAGAAGACAACATGTAAAATTATATATCCACATGGCTGTGCAGAGCAGACACTGGCAGATCTAGGTTCTGAATTGAATCATGAGGTAACAGTTTACATTTTCACTCTATGGTCAATTACACAATCATGGCCGTGTGACAGGGGCTGTTAGCAGCTACAAACTGAGCCCTTTGGAAGCCGGCACCCTGGTCACAGAGAACACCCAGGGCACCGGGTGCAGTTAGAGTAGGAGGCAGTGGTGAGCTGCAGCCGGTTCGCACCGGTTTGCGGGAACCGGTTGTTAAATTTAGAAGCCATTTTAGAACCGGTTGTCCCGCGTGGGACAACTTGTTCTAAAAGGGCATTTAAATTTAACAAGCGCTCCCTACTGCGGCCCAGCTTACCTCAGCTCTGCCTCCACCTCCTCCCATGAATGCTCCGCCCTGCTTCTCCTCCCCCGCCCCCGCTTCCCGCAAATCAGCTCTTCGCGCGGGAAGCCTGGGAGGGCTGAGAAGCAAGCACGATTTCCGCTCAGGCTCAGGAAGACGACGCTGAGGTAGGGGTAGAGGGAATGAGGAGAGCGGTGTGCCCCGGCCCTGCGTCCCTCCCCGGCCCCGCGTCCCCGGCCGCCTGGCTCCGGCTCCGGCCGCGTCCCTCCCCGGCCCTGCGTACCCGGCCGCCCGGCTCCGGCCGTGTCCCTCCCCGGCCCCGCATGTCCGGCCGCCCGGCTCTGGCTGCGTCCCTCCCTGGCCCCGCATGTCCGGCCGCCCGGCTCCGGCTGCGTCCCTCCCCGGCCCCGCGTCTCCAGCCGCCCGGCTCCGGCTGCGTCCCTCCCCGGCCCCGCGTCTCCGGCTCCAGCCACGTCCCTCCCCGGCCCCGCGACCCCGGCCGCCCGGCTCCAGCTGCAGCCCGGTTCCGGGCATGGCGGCGGCCGCGACCCCACCTACCCAGATGCTGGGCTCCGGCAGCGCGGGTTCGGGTGCGGCGGCGGGCCGGGCTCCAGCTCCGGCAGCGTGGGTCTGGGCGCGGTCCTCCCCAGCTCCGGCAGGCCAGCTGCCTGGCTCCGGCCGCGCGACTCCTGCCCCGGTCCTGCATCCCCGGGCTCTCGGCTCCAGCTGCGGCCAGACTGTAGCGCCGCCAGCCACGTCCAGGCAGCGCGGTAAGGGGGCAGGGAGGGGGTGTTGGAGAGAGGGCAGGGGAGTTTGGGGGTGGGGGGGTGGATAGGGGTCAGGGGGGTCAGAGGGCAGGGAACAGGGGGATTGAATAGGGGCAAGGGTCCTGGTGGGGCAGTCAGAAAGGATCAGGGGTCGGATGGGGCAGTGGGAGGCAGTCAGGGGCAAGGGTTCCAGGGGCTGTCAGGGGATAGAGAGAAGGGGTGGTTGGATGGGGCAGGGGTCCTGGGGGGCCATCAGGAATGAGAGGAGGGGTTGGATGCCGTGGCGGGGGGCAGTCAGGGTACAGGGAAGGGGGGTGCATGGGGCAGGGGTCCCTGGGGTGGGGGTGGGGGGCATCAAGGAACGTGGGGGGTGGGCCATGATCCCTCCTGGGGTGAGGAGGGAACCGGTTGTTATGATTTTGGCAGCTCATCACTGGTAGGAGGGACTGAGTAGTTTGGGTTTGGAAGGGCAGAGGGGATCACTTGCACCTGTAGGGAGCCTGAGGAAGTCACTAGCTCAGTGCTGAGAAGAAAGCAGCAGTATAAGATTCTCAATTGGAGCAGGAAGGGGGCTTCTCGTAACTGCTGCTATGTTGTGATGCACCATAAAAAGTGCTTAGTGGAGGTTCACTGGCAGACTGCCTGCTGCTTCATTCACACAGAGGTCTGCCAGCCAGGTGTTGCAGCGCAGGCGTGCATGGACAAAGCTCAACAATCAATTTGATTTGAAGCAGAGTCATTTTATTTCTCTCCAGCATACATCTTTATACACTTAAAGCAAGCAATCAAGCAATTGCTAATTGGTTAATAAAATACACACAGGCAGCAGCTGTAACTTCATTGGCTAATTAACATCCTGGCCAACCCTCTAATTTATTATCCTGTTATTGCCTCCCAGCAGATAAGAACTAGCCTCATCCTAGAAACTTGCATATCAGTTTCCCACACTCTCATGCACAACAATCCCACACTTCCCCCCTTTTCTCATAATAAAAAAGGGAAGGCACAGCAAAACATTCCCAGCTCATAGCATCACATTACTACAATCTATTACACAGCAAAACTAAAAGCAAATCTAAACACCAGCTGCCTAACTAAACCGTAACAATATCTTCCGCAGTGCCCTACTTTTACCTATACATCCCTCCTCCAGGTAACACAAGTGGCCCAAGGGGCCAGGAGGGTTCTGCCAATGTGCAAACACCCACAAAGCAGGTTTCCAATAAGGGCTTCCCCTGCAGCAACATGGGGCAGCAGGCAGAAGGCCGTTGTATTTATGGCACTCTGCGCCAAAATCAGCCAAGGCCGGACCCACTTCGCCGGAATCCACCTGGGACCTTGAAAACAATCTCAGCTAGGCCACCTGGCATTTGCCTCGCTCTGGCATAACAACTTTATCTCATCCCTCTGTACTTGTAACCACGCTGCTGTAATTTTCCACCAAGGCAGCATAGGGAAGATGCAACCGGACATCTCCCCCCTATTCTTAAACACAAAAAAAATTAAAAACATCCAATAAACTACACCAAACTTATAACAAAAGGCATACAAACAAAACAAAAAAATTAATATACCTTATGCTACAAAGCTCACCTATAACCATGCAATTCATAACATACAACACCAACAACATCAAACAAAACAAAACATAAAACATCAAAATACAACAACAACAAAAAAACAATAAATTCTGCAGGATTCCCCCATACTCTATTGCACACCAAATTGTGACAAATTTCTGTTACCAATTCATCCCTCATATGTCAGGTGATCAAACTGACACTCAGGGAGGGGGGGTCCTAAAAAAAAAACACAACATAAACCACATAAAAATCTTAACAACACAACAATAATTCTGGCCAAAAACAAACATAAAACATAAAACATAAATTTAAACTCCATAATAAATGCATGGTCCTTATTAAATACTATGCAACTAACACCAATTTTCTTTAATATCTAAAAAACAAAAACAAAACTACCCCTACTGGGCAAGCAATCATTACATACAATATACAAATACCCTCATTACTATCAAGCAAAAAAAAATTACATCATCCATTAAATCATTTACAATAATACAATTGCATCCTAATTTACTTCTAAATTCAAAGCTATTCACAGCTTAAGGGTTCTTACTAATAACTTCTACTTTTAAACCCCAAAAAAAATTTACCACTTATATACCCTTAGCCTAATACAATTACAATAACATAGCACAATATACAATCTTCAACTAATACAACAAATTATTTATGACCAAACAATTGCAAACTAATTTCTTTGCCTAAATTTATATACAAACATTTCAAAAACACCAAAAACTTTTCTCTTTAGCATCTTTACAAAATTCAACTGCTATTCCCTCCAGCAACCACAGAGTTAACTTTGTACTCTGCCTAACATTACTCGCTAGTAGTTAATTACCTGTTCTATCAACTACACCCTCAAGGTTATCAACCAGTATTCCAAGCTTGTTGTCTGTTGCCCGCCGCCTGGGCCCGATCCTTTTTTCCTCTTCAAGTTCTCTATCTATTGCGTGCCTGCCTGGGCCCGATCCATATTTCCTCTTGCTAAACCATACTAGCCCCTACCTTTCTGGTATCTTCTGTGAACAACTATCTGTACTTTCCCACCGTGGGGGCTACATCAAATATCAAACAATCATACAACTGCCAATAATCAGTACATAATACAAAATTAACAAAAAGTCTAAACAGACTAACAAAAACACTTTACATAAAAATTCTTAGGGTCACATAAATTCAAAGCCATTCTCCCAAATTACCTAAATTTATGCCTAAACAATCCACAATTCCCCCCTTTGAGAATACTCAACAAACCCGTTGGCTGAGTTTTCTCAAACTTGAAAAACAACAAACAATTAAACTCTAAAAAGCTGGGGTAAATAATTTCACATTCATCCTCCCCATGAACCCGGCAGGGTTCGATATGTAAAAGCCCTCACCCCCCAACTCAACTGGTTTACATGCTGGGGAGGGGCACTGCAAATATTTACACTTTTACTTAAACAGTGTCTAAATATATTTTTACAACTCCAGATCAAATGGCACTCCTAATATATTTGTAAGGGCAGTGGGCTATCCTGGTGCTCAAAATCACTCCGAATGGCCATCAGCTGGCCATTCAAAATTCAAACATACTAGCTCCCACGGCAATGCTTTCTCAGCCTCAATAAAATAAGGACATATCATTTAGAATCCAATTAGGGTGGGCAATACATACTGAAGGATTTATCCAAAACACAGGGCGCAGCCTGTAGAATAAACCCCGAAATTCAATTAATACCACAGTTCCAAACATAAGTCCCACAAATTTCATCCTGCCAGTGTGTAATTCTTTGTTTCTTCACCAGGGTCAGTTCTCAATGTCTTTTTAATCAGGAATTTCTGGACTTTGGCAATATCAACAACATAAGTGTTTTTTCTTGTTTTCCACCACCGGCATGGTTCAGCTTCTACGGGGGAAATTTACCAGGACACCATCCCGTAGTAATTTTGCTTCTTTCAAAAAACAACAAAAAAAAATTCCAAATAACACAATGGGGGCTGCCAAGGGACACCTTGTCCCTTTTTCATGCTATCCAAAAACACAATAGGACTAAAAAATTACATAGGCCAATCATCAGTAGAAAAATTCTTCTGATGTGGAGGGGTCTTTCTGCAGTAAAAATCATGGGTCCAAGCAGTCAGTCTTTTTTGTAGCGTTTCTTTACCCATAAGAAAAGAAATCTAACACATTCCGGTAATACCAGGCCGAGTTTTGCAGCTCTCATTAACTTTTTTGGGCCCAGTCACGCTCTCTTTAGTCTGGGCTGTTCGCCAAGTCTTATCTTTAGCTTGCTTAGTTAACTCATGCTGTTCCTTTTCCTTCCCTGCTTGGCTTCTTTTAATCTGTGAATCCTATGTCAGGACACCCAGCTATTGCTGCTCATACCGGAGAAGCACAACGGTTTTCCCGGCACTGTCCCAGGCTCAAACCAGCCAGTGTAGGACGCCTTCTCCAGGCTCCTGCCAGAACAACTTGCTTGCTTGTAGGTCCAAACGACCTCCGGGGCCACGGCACGAGCCTCTACCTGCGCCGTGCACTCCAACGTCTTCCCGTCCAGGGCTCGCTTCCAGCGGAGCACCTCCTCGTCCTGTGCCCGAAGGCCGGTCAGGAGGAGCCTCCACAACTCCCCCTCTCTTCTTAATAAGTAAGATAGTGCAGCAGGGGAGATTCTTTTCCCCTGTCGGTTCATAATGTACAACAAAGGCTTCTGTGTTATCTTTTCTTCAGCTGATACAGCGGTACTCACGTTAGCTGCTCTACCCTTATCCACCGCGGCTTATAGCCGCTCTTCTCCTCCGCGGCTTGTAGCCACCGCTTATCTCCGCGACTTATAGCCGCCCCTCTCCTCCGCGGCTTATAGCCGCTCTCCTCAGGGCTCAGGTGCGTCTCTCTTTTCGGATGCTCACGGGCTTCTCCGGCACTCCCCGCCGCAGCTCCTCCCCGCCTCTGGGCTCAGGCTCCCAGCCACTCGCCTCTGGGCTCAGGCTCCCGACACTATCATCATTCGATACGAATCACGTCGGGGTCCGGGGGCTTCCCAAGCACTCCCCGCCGCGGCTCCCAGCCGCCCGCCTCTGGGCTCAGGCTCCTGGCCGTTCGCCTCTGGGCTCAGGCTCCCGACACTATCATCACTCGATACGAGTCACGTCGGATAAGCACTCCCCGCCTCTGGGCTCAGGCTCCTGGCCGTTCGCCTCTGGGCTTCTCCGCCTGGGTCAGGCCACCGACACTTTCATTCGATACGAATCACGTCGGGGTCACCATTTGTTGCAGCGCAGGCGTGCGTGGACAAAGCTCAACAATCAATTTGATTTGAAGCAGAGTCATTTTATTTCTCTCCAGCATACATCTTTATACACTTAAAGCAAGCAATCAAGCAATTGCTAATTGGTTAATAAAATACACACAGGCAGCAGCTGTAACTTCATTGGCTAATTAACATCCTGGCCAACCCTCTAATTTATTATCCTGTTATTGCCTCCCAGCAGATAAGAACTAGCCTCATCCTAGAAACTTGCATATCAGTTTCCCACACTCTCATGCACAACAATCCCACAGCCAGGGGTTGCAGGAACTGATGGGGGAGCCCATTCAGAGTTAGAAATTTAAAAATGAACATTGCCTGCAATCTCTTCATGACACTTCATGCTGCAAATTGTGAGTGACAACACATTATTGTGTCTTGTCAGATAGTAAAAACCATGTTGTATATTAACCTATTTGCCAACATATTTCCCCATGTAATAACACAGTAAGATTGGATAAGAGAACACAGTAATTACACAGAATTCAGTGAGAACTAGGGAAAGGAACGCAGATATTTCTGAAGGAAATTTTATGGGAAAAATTATCTATTTTTAGATTAATATTTCCCTGTGTTAAAAATTAGGAAAAACACATAGCTTTGATAAAAAGCACAAATGAATCCGTTAAAAGATAATTTTAGGGTATTTATTTTCAAATAATCAAGGTACGCTTAGAGCACTCTGGCATGAATGGCATATTGTGAATAAATCTTCAAAACTGAATTATTACATTGAAAATGTTCATAACGCATCAAGTTTAAAACAAAAAGGAGTCCTAGCACTGCCATGTGATGTGCCTCCCCTCAGACTCTGCTCAGCTAGATCTTCAAGAAATTAGGTTCAACAGCTAATTTCAAGGAATTAGATCAATCAGTCACTATTTTTACAGAGCATTAGAGAAGGTGGTGGACAGAACCCAGAGGAATTGAGATGAATTTCCTGGAGAAACTTTCTATTCTTTGTACTCTAAACCTCACATGACAACAAAAATATCACCCTTTCAACTGATTTATGGCCAAGAAGAAAAGTTTGCCAAAAAGCTTCACCAAATTTCATGTTATGTGTCATTAACTGCCGGCGTCTTTAATACAATTAAGTTAATTTGTGATGACTGAGTAAAGGAACACAACCCCTTCTCTGTTTCTTTATCAAACTACATTTGTTGTGTCCTTATAACCAAGAACGTGAAGAGCCTGGCAGTACATTGAAATCAATAGTGCACAGTGACAGTACATTGCCTGCAAATAATATGTCTAAAAAAAATAAACTAAAAACTGCAGATTGTAGAAGAGATTTCTAGCTATAGGAAGAGAGCATTTGAGGTTGGGGACTGTGTTTTGTTAATTGATGTGAGAAAAAGAAAGGAAGGGTCATATCTTGATTACCAATTATATGTAGATAGAAAGTTAAAAAACACATGAATTAATGCTGACAGAAGTTCAAAGATTATTATATAATCTTGTGTGAGTTAACTTAAATATATTGCTTAATTAATTCTATCATTTTTTCAACTATTAATTTTCAAAGGTGTAGTGCAGGAGGTGGGTGTAGCTTCCCTGCCTTCCAGAGAGAACCAGTCAAGACAATAAAGAGAGGGGGAGAGGGAGAGAGAGAGCAGCTGCACATGTGTGTAGTTGTGATGTTTATGACACATGTACATTGAACTGAACAACCCAGTCTGACAATTTAATAGTTTATTTTGTTAAGATAAATATTTTGGATTTCTTGAAATTCCACAGTTGAAATACAAATGACGTTATTTAGAGAAGTTAACCTTCACTATAGATTTGAGGGAAAGAAAAAAACTGTAAATAATTCCATTTCTACAAATATATTTATATGCTTGTTTTTGAAATACTGTTGAAATGTAAAGTAAAATATTCTTGTATTTACACCTTGTTACAATAATATTTTCTAAATTAAAATAATATTTTTCTTTCATATTTACACTTATTTCACAGGGGTAGAAAATTCTGACTGGAGTGAATGACCCCATCCCCCACCACCTGCTACCCCTGGGGCAGGGGACGGGAAAGGTGGGGGCTGGGGGTTGCCAGGTGTCCAGTTTTCGACTGGAACCTCCAGTTGAAAAGGGAAACTGGCAGCGTCCGGTCAGCACAGAAAGTCCAGTTGCTGCAGTAACTGGCCCCCACCACTGGGGGTGGGAAGAGCAGCAGGGCTGGGAGGGGCCAGTCTGTGCCGCGGGGTCACTGTCAGGGACAGAGATTCCCTCCGGCCTGAGCTGGGACCGGGCAGATTATCAGGGGAGACACGTTTGTACCCCCAGCATTGACACCAGGATAGAAATAAGGGCGGAGCTTCCCGGAGAAGGTGCCAGTGAAAGTGAAGAGATGGGACCTGTCAGTCACATTGTAAAACGAGACCTCGCCCGCCTCATAGTCCAGGAAAATCCCCACCCGGCTGGGCCTGACGCTCACGGGGAGGGGGTTCCTGGGGTAGGTGCAGGCCTTGTATCCTCCATCCCTCAGCTGCACGACCCAGCATCCATTCCCAGGTGTGGCTATGAACCATCCCTTCCTGCTCACAGATTCCCTACAAACCCCCAGTTCCCAGCCTGTCTTGTCTCCCACCTCCACCTCCCAGTAACGCCTTCCGCCCGTGAACCCCTCAGCGCCCAGGACACAGACACAACAATCAAATCTCTCAGGGTTGTCGGGCAGATCCTGGCGTTTGTCTCCATTTCTCACACGTTTCCGATCCTCAGACAGGACGAGCCAGGGATTTGCCGTGTCTGGATCCAGAGTCACGTCCACTGGGGAGAGAGTCACAGAGTCAGGGCCGGGGGCAGGGGCTGGTCACTGGGATCAAAGGGAAATTAACCTGCAGCCCCGTTAATCACTGTGGGGGGAGGGGGCGTTGCGTGAGTGGAGTCAGGGCCCTTCTGCCTGTGAGGAGACAATGAGAGGAAAGGGCAGGAGGAGTAGGAGGGGTGAGGTGTCAGCGGAGCGGGGGAGGGGAGAGGAAAGGGGAGCGGGAGGTGACCGGAGCAGAGAGGGTGGAGGGAGGGACATAGGGGTGGGGCAGGCACAAGGGCTATGGGGTGATAAGGGAAGGGAGGGGCACCAGGGGGCAGAGGGGGGTGAAGGGAAGGGCAGGTTCCAGGGGGCTGCAGGGAGCGAGGGGAGGGTTGGGCACCAGGGCAGAAGAAGGGGATGGACCCCAGGGGGCACAGGGAAGCAAGGGAAGGAGCAGGCACCAGGGTCAGAGGGGTGTGAGGGAATGGGGGAGCTCCAATGGGGCAGGGGAAATCAAGGGGAGCGTGAGCTGCCAGGGGGTGAGATGATGAGGAGTGGGGAGGTGGAACCATGGGGGGACGCGAATGAACAGGCATTAGTGCCAAAGGGGCAGAATGGGGGGTGAGGGAGCAGGTGAGCAGAAGGGGGCAGAGAGAGGGGTGAGGAGAAGGGCAGGCCCCAGGGGGGCAGAGGCATGTGCAGGGAGATGTGGGCACCAGGGAGGCAGAGGGAGGCTGAAGGGAGGGTGGGGCCCAGAGGTTAGGAGAGGGTGAGGGGAGAGGTGCGGCAGTGCTTAGGTGAAGGGAAGGGCTGAGACCAGGGAGGTGAGGGAAGGGACTTGCACCAGGTAGGCAGAGGGGGCCAGGGTAGAGCTGGGACTTGGGGCAGAGGAGGAGCTGGCACCAGGGGACTGGAGGGGTGGTGAGGGGTGCAGGTGTCACGGAGCCAGAGGGGGAGGGGAGGGGCAGGGGTGACAAATAAAGAGACGGTGGCATGGGTGATGGTGGCAGAGGGGGGAGAGGAGAGCAGGGTCAGTGGGGCAGAGGGTGGTGAGGGGCTGGGCACCAGGAAGGAAGGGGACAAGGGGAGTATCAGGTGTTGGGGGGCAGGGTGAGGGAAGGGGCAGGCAGCAGGAGGGGGCAGCTGGTAAAGGGAAGGGCAGGTGCCAGGGGATTGAGGGGGTTGAGCAGAAGGGCAGGCACAGGGAGGGCAGAGGAGGGGAGGGACAAGCACCAGGGGGCAGAGAGGGGTGAGAGGCAGGGCAGGTGGGCAGAGGGAGGTGTTAGGAGAGGGGATTGGGGAGAGGCAGGTGCCAGGGGGTCAGAGTGGGGTTAGAGAAGGGGTGGGCACAGGGGGACGAGGGAAGGTGCGGGTGCCAGGGGTCAGAGAGGGTGGGGAGAGGGGCAGGTGTCAGGAGGGCTGAGGGGAGTAAGAAGGGCGATAGGACAGCAGAGGAGGGTGAGGGGAGGGGTGGGAGACATGGCACAGAGGAGGGAAAGGGGAGAGGTGGATGCCAGGACATAGTGGGGGTGTGAAGTGATGGGAGGGCTCCAGGATGCAGAGGATGTTTGGGGGAGAGGGGCAGATGCCAGGAGGGCAGGGGGAGAAGGGATGGGCTGTTCCAGTGGGGCAGAGATGGGTGGAGGGCAGGGGCATGTGCCAGGGAGGCAAAGTGGGAGTAGAGGGGCAGGGCCCAGGGGAGCAGAAAGGGAGTGAGAAGAGAGGGAGGGATGTTGGTGAGGGGTCAGAATAGATGCTGGGTCCAGGGTCCCTCACAGGGGTGGGGGAAGGGTAAGGGAGGGGCAGGAGCCCCTGGGCCCCTTATCTCACCCCCACAAATCAGGCTGAAAATGGAGACTTGGCTCCAGCCTGAACTCTCTGCCCAGAGCCATTTGTCCCATGGACGATACTAGCGGCACAGACCCTCTGCAGCTGCACCTGGGCATCTCCCAGAGCGGATAATGGTCACAGAGACCATCTCAGAGCCCCAGGGGCTCAGGTGTCTCCATCTAATGACTGTGCCAGCCACGCCCTTCGTGCTGGGGGTACGAGTGGGGTTTACACCCCAGCTGCTGGAGCTCTGTGTATTGAGGATACAAAGACATCACAACGGCCGTGTGAGTCCCCCCACTGTCCTGCCAATGTGGCTCAGCCCTGACACCTGCTGGAACCTCTCCCTGGGGAGGAACCGTCCCTGCGGCCTGTTCAGGCCTTGGCTTCCCTGAGGAGATGGTGGCCAGAGCGCCCCCCTCCCTCCCAGCTCTGTGTGGTAGGATACCCCAGCATTCATTGACCCCTGGGCTACTGGTGCTGCTATGTGTGTGCATGTCCCCTGGGCTTGCTAACCTCTGCTGGCGCTGCCCAGTCTCCCCCAGCATGCACCAGTGCACACAGAGGTCAGGCAGCAGGCTGGGTGTGAATGTAAAACACAGCTCAGCCACAGCTGAGAGACAGGAAAGCTGCTGTGTGGGCAGAGTTTGTTTTACTTGTGTCCGTGAGTTTCACGATCTGGTTATAAAAACATGTGCCTCTGCACCGGGGAGAGGGCCTGCCTCAGCCCAATCCATGGACACACTGAACAGCTCTTAGCCCTTCAGAGTATTGTAGAAGGAAATTGCAGGTTAAAAAGCCTGTATGAGCATGGAAACCCTGCTGTTGGGAGGGGAGATTTGAGCAGTTTAATGCCTATTAAGGTTAGGTGAGATAATGTCTATCAGGCACGACCCAGATACCATACTGGGAAGGTGAAGCGGAGGGGAAATTACTCAGCATTTTTCCAAAGCAAAGGAGCAGAGAGCTCTCAGGGGCTGGTGGGGTTTTGACAGATCTCATTTCAGCGGAGCTTACAGCACAGTTACCTGCATATTGTCGGGCTTTTTCCCAACCTGAAATCAAGCAAATACAGAGAGATGAGAACTACCCTGAACACAGACTTGCTGAATAGAAAACAATCTCTAACAAAGTTTATGATAAGAGAAAATATATTTCTGTATGATAACTATCTATTAGCAAAACCACAAATTTATTTACCTGCATTTAGTAGGGCTCTTCTCCACTCTGAAACCAAACACAGACAGAGAGATGAGACCTCCCCTGAACACAGACACTCCAAATATGATACAATTTTGTAGCAAGGTTTATATTAGGAATAAAAGGCAACTTAGGCCTGGTCTACACTAGGACTTTAATTCGAATTTATCAGCGTTAATTCGAACTAACCGCTCAACCGTCCACACCAGGAAGCCATTTAATTCGAACTAGAGGGCTCTTTAGTTCGAATTTGGTACTCCACCCCGGCAGGTGGAGTAACGCTAAATTCGACATGGCTAGCTCGCATTAGGCTAGGTGTGGATGCTAATCGAACTTAGCAGCTCCGGGAGCTATCCCACAGTGCACCACTCTGTTGACGCTCTGGACAGCAGTCCGAGCTTGGATTCTCTGGCCAGCCACACAGGAAATGACCCGGGAAAATTTGAATTCATTTTCCTGTCTGGGCGGTTTGAATCTGACGTTCTGGTTGCACATCGGGGCGAGCTCCGCAGCACCTGCAACGATGCAGAGCTCTCCAGCAGAGGAGTCCGGGCAATCCCAGAATAGAAAGAGGTCCCCAGCATGGAGTGACCGGGAAGTCCAGGATATGATCGCTGTGTGGGGCGAGGAGTCTGTGCTCTCGGAGCTGCGCTCCAACAAGCGGAACGCGAAGACCTTCGAGAAGGTCTCTAAAGCCATGAAAGAGAAAGGATACAGCCAGGATGCGATGCAGTGCCGCGTGAAAGTGAAGGACCTAAGACAAGGGTATCAAAAAGTCAGAGCGGCAAACGGACGCTCCGGAGCCCAGCCCCAGACATGCCGCTTCTACGAGGCACTGCATGACATTCTAGGTGGGTCTGCCACCACTGCCCCACCAGTGACGGTGGACTCCGAGGACGGAATAGTGTACCGGGACAGTTCCTCCTGCCTGTTCGCCGATGGGGAAGATGAGGAAGGGTCTTTTGAGGACGGCGCAGGCGACATCGAACCCACTCCCGCTTTCCCTGACAGCCAGGATCTCTTCATTACCCTCACAGAGATCCCCTACCAACCGTCCCCGCCCGTTAACCCGGACTCGGAATCAGGGGAAGGATCAGGCGGTAAGTGCTACAAACAGGGAAACATTTATTTTTTTAAGAAACAGGGATATATATCAAAAATAGAAATACTATATAAAAAATAGAAAAAATAGAAATACTATACAAAAATTATACTATACTATACTATACAAAAAATTTTAAATATGAAACTATACAAACAGCAGGTCTACACATATAGGAGCTATACAAACAGCAGGTCTACACATACAGGAATGGAGCAATAGTCCTCTGGGGACAGTTCAAAAAAGCTCTCAGAGAGCAGCTGGAAAAGCCTCAGCAGGAGGTTCCTTGGTAGAGGTGCCTTGTTGGGTGCTCCGTTGAAGCACACTCTTCCATGCCAGGCCATCCTCAGGTAAAGGGGGACCATCGCCTCGACGAGCATGGCAGCGTATGGTCCTGGTCTGTGCAGGGCTTCTGTTAGCATCCGCTCTCTCTCAGTCCGCCTGACACGCCTCAGGGTGATGTCGTTGTGGAAGTGCTGCATCTAATTAGTGGAATTAGTGTACTGTTACTATTGTGAATGGTAGACTTTTACTTTGCATAAGAATGACCCTCGCTTAACAGCCACGTGTTGGAGGCCACAGAGGAAAAGCATACAGTGATCTTTCCCGTGCACTGGCGGGAGGGGCCGCAAAACGGTCATCTTTTCTGCTTTGCACATTGCCTCCAGCAGGAGAGCACAGCTAAGCACTAACTGATAAGCACTCTGTACTGTAAGGCTTACCAGGACTTTGTGCAAGAGGGATGCAGCTGTCTTTCCTCGCTTGTGCGCTATCCAGTGCAATGGCGCCGCCAATGAGAGCGTATTCCGAAATCTCGGACTAGTTCTGAGATCTCATGAGACTTGGTTCCCTCTTTGGTCTTCTTAACTGAAACTGACTAGACTGTGTTTACTGTTGGCAAACATGTATGTGTTCAAGGAAATCACCTACTTTTTCGCATCACACAGCTTCGGCTCCTTCCCGGACTGCCCCGGCATCCCCCTCACAGAGGCTGGCTCAGATTAGACGCCGAAAGAAAAAGACTAGGGACGACATGTTCCAGGAACTGATGGCCAGCTCCAGAGCGGAGGCGGCAGAGCAGAGACAGTCGAGGGAGAGCCTGTGTCAACGGGAGGATAGGTGGCGGCAGGAAGACCAGCAGGCGACTCAAACGCTGCTTGGTCTAATGAGGGAGCAAACGGACACGCTCCGGCGCCTTGTAGATGTTCTGCAAGACCGCAGGCAGGAGGAGAGAGCCCCCCTGCAGTGCATCTGCAACCGCCCTCCAACGCCAGGAAGTCCTGTCCCCCCCTCACCCAAAGTTACAAGAAGAAGGGGCGGTAGGGGCCGTGAGAACTGTCCCTGCACCGCAGCACACCGATAATGTTCGAGACAACTCTCGCGCTGTAAATTTGTACAAGCTCTTTCCTTACAGCATCAACCAGTCCCAACTCCAAGTTCAAACCCCCCACTGTGTACTACATTACTAAAAGCGGTTTGGTGTTACTGACTGTTTCCGTCACGTTTCTGGTGTCAGAAGACTTTCTGTTGTTGTGTGTGTGTGTGTGGGGGGGGGAATTGTAATTTCAGTGCATAGCCCACAGTGCCATGCTACAGACTTGGGTGCAGGGTCAACTGCAGGGCACACACAGACTGCAGTCACTAGGCACCAGGGACAGTCTGTGTGGTGTATGCTGCCCCGGGTCTTTCCTTGATGTGTATGCTTGTGCAGGGTCCTGGTGCCTGCCGTCCCCGAATGTAAAGGCAGGCTTCCCTTCACATGCACTTGGACCGTAGTCACGATCCTCCCCGGTGCCCTGAGCCCCAAAAAGAGACCTCATCCAGGGGCAGATACTCACCCTTCCCCCACACCCCTCACCCCTTCCAATGCCCAAACCCACAGCCGTCATGTTAACCCCTATCCAAAGACGGCACCCCTCGCCCCTTCCTGCAAACCCACCCATCAGTGCACACCTTTCCCAGCACAGAATGCTTCCATGTTTCAACCAGGAAACAGAAATGCAAAGTCAACGAAAGATTTATTATTAATTACTAAAACATGTCCTTAGTTTTAAAACGTCCTTCGGAAGTGGGGGAAACTTGGTTTATGATCAGGCTCTCTTAAAATCAAGTGGACAGTCACAGGTTACCCTGCTCTGCGAGGAAACTCGCTTTCAAAGCCTCCCTGATGCATATCGCTTCCCGCTGGGATATTCTCTCAGCACGGGTGTCTGGCTGATCGTAAACAGCAGCCAGGCGATTTGCCTCAACCTCCCAAGCGGCCAAAAAGGTCTCGCCCTTGCTCTCACAGAGATTGTGGAGCACACAGCAAGCAGCAATAACTACGGGGATATTCTTTTCGCTGATGTCCGAGCGAGTGAGTAAGCTCCGCCATCTCCCCTTGAGACGTCCGAAAGCACACTCCACCACCATTCTGCACTTGCTCAGCCGGTAGTTGAAGAGTTCCTTCTCTCTGTCCAGGGCGCCTGTATAGGGCTTCATGAGCCAGGGCATTAGCGGGTAGGCTGGGTCCCCGAGGATCACTGTAGGCATCTGCACATCCCCAACCGTTATTTTGTGGTCCGGGAAGAAAGTTCCTGCCTGGAGGCGTCTAAAGAGACCAGAGCTCCTGAACACACGCGCGTCATGAACCTTGCCCGCCCACCCGACGTTGATGTTGGTAAAACGTCCCCTATGGTCCACCAGTCCTTGCAGCACCATGGAAAAGTAGCCCTTTCGGTTAATGTACTCGCTGGCCTGGTGGGCTGGTGCCAGGATAGGGATGTGAGTCCCATCTATAGCCCCACCGCAGTTTGGGAATCCCATCGCGGCGAAGCCATCTATGATGACCTGAACGTTTCCCAGGTTCACTACCTTTGAGAGTAGTTGCTCAACGATTGCGTGGGCTACTTCAATCACAGCAACCCCCATGGTAGATTTGCCCACGCCAAAGTGGTTCGCTACTGACCGGTAGCTGTCTGGCGTGGCAAGTTTCCAGAGGGCTATGGCCACTCGCTTCTGCACAGTCAGGGCTGCTCGCATCCGGTGTCCTGGCGCTTCAGGGCAGGGGACAGCAAGTCACAGAGTTCAAGGAAAGTACGCTTACGCATCCTGAAGTTTCGCAGCCACTGTGATTCGTCCCAGACCTGCAGCACTATGCGGTCCCACCACTCCGTGCTTGTTTCCCGGGCCCAGAATCGCCGTTCCACACCATGAACTTGACCCATTGCCACCATGATCTCCACGGCGCGGCGTACCCTGCTTTGTGAGAGGCCTGCGCCACTCTCCTCACCGCGCTGCCGGAGCCTCCTCGCCCGATTTCTCATCAGCTGGCTGTGGAAGAGGTGGACGATAAGGTGCGAGGAGTTGACAACGGCCATAAGTGCAGCGATGATCGCAGCGGGCTTCATGCTCGCAGTGCTGTGGCGTCCGCGCTGTAACCGACCAGAGAAGGGCGCGATCAGATTTCCCGCCGGCGCTTTCAGTGAGGGAGGGCTGTTGTGAGTGACGGTTGAATGATGACAGTTACCCAAAACCGCCCTCGACACATTTTTTCACCCAGCAGGCATTGCGAGCTCTACCCAGCATTCCAATGGGCAGCGGGGAGTGCGGGAACTGTGGGATAGCTTCCCACAGTGCACCGCTTCCAAAGTCGACGCTGGCCCCGTGAATGTGGACTCAGAAGTTCGAGTTTGTGTATTTAGTATGGATACACAAATTCGACTTCATAAGGTCGAATCCACAAATTCGACTTAAGTAGATTCGAAATAGTCCTGTAGTGTAGACAAGGCCTTACTGAGTTCACCCTGCAGTTTCTCTAAAAGTAAAGCAAAGAGAAACAAGTAAACATATGATAAAAGAAAAAGGAGGCTATTCAACAAGATCCCACACCACACAAACCAAACTGACTCTCAGTTCATAGTGAGAGCTCTGAATACCTGCCCTGGGGGGGTCTACGGAACTTGTAAAGTTTGAGATTCCCCCTCCCTTACCCATTGCAATGAACAAAGGGACTCGCCTCTCTCTGCACAATGCGCCTCTGCAAGTGAATAGCAGGAGAGATGTGTTACAAGGTAGAAGATTTAACTGAAAGTACTGCAAGCTCATAGGAGTCATTTTTCTACTGGTAGAAAGTAGAACACACACACAGAGGCTCTGCCTAGCTATTCCCATTGCGAGCATTATACTGGGGACACAAGGCCTAGTGCAGTTAAAACACTGAGTAAATGGTGTCTCCTTTCCCCTCTGGCCGAGTGAAGGGAGGCCCCACACTGAACTCGGTGGCGTTTCTGTCCATCTGTAATGGGAGAACTTTTGAAAACCATGTCCCATCAGCTCCAGCGTTTCAGGGCATGTTCTAGGCTTCAGTGGGCAGAAACCTCCTGATTTTGGTGAAAACTGTAAAAGCCTGATTTCCACTAAAATCACCATTTGATCCCTCAAGATACAGGATGAGGCAGTGACCTCAGGGTTAGGGTTTAAGCTGTGGGTGAGGTTAGAGTTAGGGTCAGCAGGCCCCTCATTACACTCCAGTCATCCCCTCCCCAGCTGCGCTTCTTGCCCCAGTGTCAGCTAGACACCCAGCTGGTCTCCTCACCCCTGGAGTCCAGCCAGGCCATTCTCATCCCTGCTCTGGTCTGAACACTATTGATTTGGGTAACAATCAGAAAAGCCTGATTTTAGTGGAAATTAATTTTTCCAGTTTTCTGCTTTTCACCAAGCTCGATAAGGTTATGGCCAGAGTGGGGAGAAGAGGGACCCAGTTGAAAGGGGATGGAGATGGGGAGGAGCCCAGCCGGGATTACTACTGGGCCTATGTAATCAACAAAATGTGCTACCCTCTTGTTAAAGATTTGCCACATAATTATGCTCCGTGACTTAAACTCTCAGGGTGAGATTTTGTGCTCAGAACCTGCAGCCCAGGAGCATGTGAGGGCTCAGGCAACTTTAAGCCCTGCCCTGTATCCTCCTGATCTTGGGTGCTCTGAATGCTAAATCAACCCCCGCAGCAATGCAGGGCTTGTCTGCATGGGAAAGTTACACAGGTACAAGGTAAAGTGGCCATTTAAACCGCTTCTGTTACACCAGTATATAGCTCCATGGCAACACACACATTCCGTAAGAAGAGCGAGTTTTTCTGGCTTAGTTTATGTAATATCAGAAACTGCTCCTGGCAGGCAGGGGAGCAGAGCAAACTCACAGAGGCGAGACATCAGGAGCTGTTGCTCTCCTGCCCTCCCCTTACACAGCCTAGGCAGGGAAAGTAACCTGGGATGCAGGGAACTTTGACATTGCTCCTCCATCGTGCCCCCCCAGCCCCTAGGGGTGTGCAGAGGAGCAGTGTTCAAGGGTGGGAGGGAGCAGCAATGCCAGATGCTCTGTGCATTCAGGTCACTTTTCCCACATGGGCACAGGAAGGGGGTGCAGGGGTTAGGGACACAGGACAGGGGCAGGGGTTAGGAGCGCAGGAGGTGGGGAGTGAAGCAATTAGGGATATGGGGGGCTGGGGTTGGGGCAAAGGGGGCACAGTGCAGGGGTTGGGGACACAGGATGGAGAGAGAGTTTAGGAGCAGAGGAGGTGGGGAGTGAAGGGATTAGGGGTAGGGGGGGCAGGGGTTGGGGAGGAGGGGGCACAGTGCAGGGGTTGGAGTGAAGGGGGAGCCCGTGGGGGCCAGGATCACTGGGGGCACCCACAGGGAACAGGGAAATAGGGGGGAGCACTGTGCCCACAGGGGCCAGGGGCACCAAAATACAAGTCTACCCAGGGCGCCATTTTCCTTAAGGCCCAGCCCTTGCACTGTGGTCCCGCCCTGACACCCCCCCCCCTTGTCCCAGTCCCATCTCACATATGTCCCCTACAATAGGGCTTGTGAGGGGGTCCTCAAAGGGCAGCCTGCAGCTGTTTTATGCCCTTGCTGCAGTGGAGGAATCTGCCCCCAGCTGGATCCAGGTTTTCAGAAGCCCTGTTACGCTGCTCTGGTCCTTTTACTGAACATGATGCAGTTGAGAGGGGGATGAAAATCTCACCCTCCCTATATTAAAACGTGTCCAGCCTTTCTGGGTATAAAGGTGACATTGATCAAGTGACCTGGGTGTAAGCAATGCTCCAGCCTAGTGAGATCTGCCTGAGTCTGCAGGCAGCGCTGTTTGCTGCTCACACTCAGCACAGTGGGGTTGGGATGCTGACACTGAAGCCTGATTGATGACAATTTAATTGTCACTATTTGCAATTATCTCAGTGCTGATCGTTTAATCAGAAACATCCAGCTTTTGTGCTTCTCCCTCACAGCTGGATGAGGACAGGTACTGGGGAGGGCGGCAGTGGGGCAAGGGCAGAGGGCAGTGGGGCAATGGCAAATATTGGGGCAGAGGGCAGTGGGGCAGCTACCTGTCATCAAAGGTTGCCGGGGTGAGGAACAATGAATTCAGGCCCCTCCCTCCTCCATCCAAATACAATGTGAGCTCTGTGCCTGCTAAAACGGGGAGGGGAGAGAGGAGATACAGTCTCCTTCCCTTCCCCCAAGTACGAAATGCCTCCTGGTCCTGGATACCAGAACACGAACACGAACACGAACACACACACAGCGCCCAAGGTCACTGAGGGTGAAATCCTGCCCCTTCCCTTTTTACATGGCTGTGGAAGGGGGGATCCCATGTGACGGAGTCTGTTAAATACTGTACAAGTCTCACAGTCCTCAGCAATGACCCTGGCTGGGCCAAGCTACGGTGACTCAGGGCCTGGGCTCCAGGTGCCGTGTCTGTAACTTCCAAGGGGTTTTAGGACAATTGGCCCCTTCCCGTTCAGAGCCCGTCTGTGTCAGCGCGAGCTGCTCTGGCCTCACTGCTTGGGCTCTGGTGCCAATACAGAGATATTCCCCATCACCCCTTCAAACACCAGCACGTTATTTGTAATTGTTCCATCCCACGGGTGTTTTGCACTGTCTCCAGAACATGCATTTACTCTCCCTCTCCCCTCCCTCCCTATTGGAATCGTCTCTGTGCAAACACCTTCCCTCCCAACACCTGCTGAAGGGAGCAGCTCTGCGAGGGGTGAAAGTAACACAGAAGACTTACTGGTATGGGGCCCCGGCTCCAGGCCCCTGGAAGGGGCAGGGCCTCAGGGGGAAGGGGCGGGGCTGGGGGCTCAGCCTTTCCCAGCCATCCCATACGCGCTCCCTGGCCCACACCACATGGGGCTCCGGCGGTGATTTAAAAGGGCCCGGGGCTCTGGCCACAGTAGTGGTGGCAGCAGCTGGGAGCCCCAGGTCCTGCCGGTAGGGTCCAGCAGGACCGCCAATGGGGGGGGACGGACAAAAGGGGCAGCGATGTTAAAGCGCTGCCGCGACAGCATTTTAATGTTGGCTGCATATGGGCCGGTACCAGTGGCCACTTCTTCCCGGTACGCCGTACTGGCCCGTACCAACCCACTTTCACCCACGGGGTCTGCTGATTTCTCACCCATCACCACTCCCCATTGCTCTGTAGTGTCCCTGCTGCAGTCCCTGCAGCCCACACAGCTCCGTATCCACAGCCTGAGCCATCATTGCCCATGGGCCCTCCAAGCACAGCTGGGTCCCCAGGGGCGAGGGAGGGAATCCCCAGCTGTGACAATCTTTACACCGAGTCCCAGCCTCCCTTTGGCTTCATTCCAAATGTCTCCCCTGCTCGGCAATCTCTAGTTTACTGATCGGACACATTTTTGGGAAACATTCTCATATAACCCTTAACCCACCCCATTGGCCCCAGACACTGACCTTTCTCGCTCTCCAGTTCAGATCGCAGCGTCTCTAGGAGGAGAAAAGGGGGAGAGTTGTTTACTTGTTTACTGACATCTAGTTTGATGACATCCTCCTCATCTGGACCCATGGGAAGGAGGTCCTTGAGGAATTCCACCAGGATTTCAACAATTTCCACCCCACCATCGACCTCAGCCTGGACCAGTCCACACAAGAGATCCACTTCCTAGACACTACAGTGCAAATAAGCAATGGGTCACATAAACACCACCCTATACCAGAAGCCTACTGACCTCTATTCTTACCTACATGCCTCCAGCTTTCATCCAGACCACATCACACGATCCATTGTCTACAGCCAAGCTCTAAAATACAACAACATTTGCTCCAATCCCTCAGACAGAGACAAACACCTACAGGATCTCTATCAAGCATTCTTAAAACTACAGTACCCACCTGCTGAAGTGAAGAAGCAGATTGACAGAGCCAGAAGGGTACCCAGAAGTCACCTATTACAGGACAGGCCCAACAAAGAAAGTAACAGAACGCCACTAGCTGTCACCTTCAGTCCCCAACTAAAACCTCTCCAGCACATCATAAAGGATCTACAACCTATCCTGAAAGACAATCCCTCACTCTCACAGATCTTGGGAGACAGATCAGTCCTCGCTTACAGACAGCCCCCAACCTGAAGCAAATACTCACCAGTAACCACATACCACACAACAAAAACACTGACCCAGGAACCAAACCCTGCAACAAACCCCAGTGCCAACTCTGTCCACATATCTATTCAAGGGGCACCATCATAGGACCTAACCAAGTCAACTATACCATCTGGGGCTCATTCACCTGCACATCTACCAAATGTAATATATGCCATCATGTGCCAGCAATGCCCCTCTGCCATGTACATTGGCCAACCAGTTTTGCACCCACCTTATAGTAGCTCCATCTAGGTTGCATTTTCCTAGTTTGTTTATGAGTCAAGATATACCACGTCTACCACTTCCCCCATCCACAAAGCTTGTTACCCTGTCAAAGAAAGCTATCAAGTTGATTTGACACAATTTGTTCTTGACAAATTCATGCTGACTGTTTCTTATCACTTTATTATCTTCTAGAGGTTTGCAAATTGATTGCTTAATCATTTGCTCCATTATCTTTCCAGGTACAGAAGTTAGGTTGACTGGTCTGTAATTCCCTGGGTTGTCCTTATTTCACTTTTTATAGGCCTTGTTTACACTGGCAAGCTACTGTGCAGTAAAGCAGCTTTCTGCATTGTAACTCCCGAGGTGTACACACTGCCAAGCCACTGCGTGTGCAGAAACTCCTTAGTTGCAGCGTTGCAAAAAAAATACCTCGACGAGAGTCATAAGCCTTAAAGTGCTGAGGCTTCAGCACTGTAAACACATCACATCACAGAAAGCAATCAATTGTCCTCTGGAAGTGTCCCATAATCCCTCTGCCCCCCCCCCGCTCCCTGTCCCTGATCACCCCCTCCCTGCGACTCCTGCCCCTAACTGCATCTTGGGACCCCACCCCCTATTTAAGCCTCCTTTCTCCTTGTCCCCAACTGCCCCTTCCTGAGACCCCCCCCAACTTCCCCCCTAGGACCCCACCCTTTACCTGTCCCCTGACAAACCCCTGGGACTCTCATGCCTATTCAACCGCTGCCTGCCCCCTGACTGCCCTCCGAACCTCCGCCCCATCCAACTCCCCCTGCTCCCTGTCCCTTGACTGCCCCCCCGAACCCTCTACCCCTTCTCCAACCCCCCAACCCCCTTACCGTGCCACTCAGACTAGCGTGTCTGGCTCCGCGCAGCTGCAGACATGATGCTGCATACATGCTGCTGTGCTGCCCCGTGAAGCCACAAACTTCCCCTCCCCCCACCCCAAGCACCTGCCTTCCAGATTTGAACACCTCAAAATTCAGGAGTGCTCAAGCTCAGTTTGGGCAGCTGTTACTTCATTTCTCCCAAATCAAATATACTGATCCACTGTAACTTGCTGTAGAAAAAGTAGGATAAAATTGAGCAAGAAATGCTTCCCAGTGGTTATTAGGACTGGAATTGCTTATCTGGTCTGAAGGCTATTTGCATACAGCACTATATGTGCCTTGCCAGTGTGGACGGGGAGTAAGTTACAGTGCTGTAAAGCCAGCACCAGCGCTGTAACTCTCAAGTGTAGCCAAGGCCTTAGTGTAGATAAGGTAACTGCTAACCTTTCCATTTGCACAGCCACTACTCTGCCCATCCACAGCTCCTACTCACCTGCATGGGGAGATGGGAGGTGGGGGGTTCATGCACAGTCTGAAGGGCAGAATTGGGTCATAAGTTCCCCCTGCCCGGCTTTGCATTCTGGTTTTCCTGTGAGCAGCCAAGTTACGTATGTCGGCGCTCCAAGCCCAGCAACCTGAGCCTCACAAGGTGTTTCAAACTGAGGATCCCCAGGAACAGTTCAGAATCACATTCGACTGGGATTCCTGAGTGAGATCTGAATGGTGTGAAACCACTTGACCACTTCTTGGTTCAAACATGATCATAATTTATTCAGCTTCCTCTTCACCCTCAGCCCAGCTTCCATTGCCTGAAACTCCTCCAAATATAGAATCAAAGCCCCTTAATCCCTGTAATCTTTACTTTTGGTTTTGTTTCTCTCTCTCTCTCTCTCTCTCTCTCTCTCTCTCACCAAATTCCCCCCTTTTGTTACTTCACCTTTCGCTCTGTGTTGCCTCCAGAAGCAGTAACTGGCCAGGCCAATGAGAACAGCCAGGAGAGACAGGATCACACCCAGAAGCCACCATCCAGGGATTGACCCTCGGGAAAAACAGCTCTGCAAGAGAAAGTGCCATTGACTTGGGAGCAAACACACACAGAATGAAGGCAGGACACAGTGGACAGTGGTGATGCTGTGACTAGTTAAGAGTCTCACAGGGTAATACACAGGGAGATGTGGCTGCCAATCAAAACCCAAGCTTTTGCCTGGTTACTGAACATGGTTAATTAATGGGGAGGGGGTGTGTTGAGGGAGGGAGAGAGGTACGGTGCAAGCTCCATTATGCTACAACCATCCCCCACTGGTGTAAATTCAGGCACTCCCTAGGCTGCTCTAAGTGATCCCAAGGCTGAAGCCAGTGCAGACTGGCCCTCAGAATCAGAGAGTTGTGAGGAGCTTCCCGACATCCCTGTGCTCACTGGGGTTCAGCCACATGAAGGAATCTGGCCCAAAATATGTTAATGCAGGATTTTAATAAAAACAAAAACTGAGCTTGGAGAATTCAGAGTAAAAATTCCCCCAGCATCCTCTTTCCTGGGCCTTGGAGCAATGGCTTGCCTAGAGGGTTAACATCATTGCTAAGATGAATTAGTTGTGGTGTACTTGAAAACCATGTCAAAACATTACAAGTTGACACTTGAAATCCTGAGGGGATTCCTGGTCCTGTTTGCAGGCTAAGGGGCTCTGTAGGGAGCGTGCATCTGGGTCCTCTGCAGTCAGTCAGCAAAGAGCCAGCCTAGAGCAGGGTGGGTTTGGTTCTGCCTCTCTGCCTTAGGGAGCAGCCTGCTTTGTCTCTCTCTGTAGTTGGCTGTGGCATGTTAGAGTTCTGGATTCTTAGAAATAAAGCAGTGTGACACTGCAGCCTTTCAGGAACAGTATTTATGTTTTGTTTCTAACTCTCCATGTGTGCTGTGAACAGTCAGGTAATACTGGGCATATCATAGACTAACCAGCAGTGCAGCACTATGACACCTCAGACAAATAATGCTTTACAAATACAACGTTCTTACTCTTATAGTTACAAATACAACATTCTTACTATTATAATGATGAAATATTCATTCTGCATATTCTGGCCCTGAACTTTTATTGCTGGT